>NC_052126.1:4991403-5011430 GCF_012273895.1 Zerene cesonia
ATTAGTAGGATAAAAAGATGACAGGATATGGCCGACTGATCCATTGAGTATCAAAGTTTGCATAATTTTAAAAAACATTAACTAATGTTCTGTAAATTATTGGAGTAGCTATATTATTGATGGTCCGAAGAAATGCTGTGTAAATTTGTTTTCACTGTAGTTACACAGGCCCAACATGGGGGCTTAGATCATAATTCATGTGCGGGTTGGGAGATGTCACATGTCCTCCGACTTTTTGGTTTTACGACATGTCGGTATCGCCACGATGTTTTCCTTGATTGGAACACTAGCGATGTGTGTAATGTATGGAGAAATATAGAAAAACTTCTGATTTCTCGATCGAAGTGCGCATTACTTGTGATTTTGATGTCTATCTTGAAGTAATAAAGATTTTTAATTTTAATTTTAATTTTTCTCGATCGAAGTGAATAGTCCTTAATGAGATACTTCTATATCATTGGCACAGAAGGCCGATTATTAAATAAGTTCAGAGACTATATATTTTAAATTAGGAATGGAGGAATGGTGATATATCAAAAATTTTCTTCACTAGAAGAAGATTGTAAAGAATGAAAGAAAACTTTTCGGAAACCTCATTTATAACGCGCTATCGAAACAGGAGTGAACTTCTGGCAATATTTATATCTGTCCAAATAAGTGACAAGGGTACTAGGACATTTTTGAAAGATTCGGCTTTTATTAGTATTGTATACTAACTTTTCGCCCGTGGCTTCGCCCGCGTAGTTAGATAAGGACAGTCCCGGGCTTTTTCTTATATATTTTCCGTTCACGTTATATTTCCGGGATGAAAATGTACATGCCCTCTTTCGGGGCTTATCTTTGTATCAAATCTTCAATCAAATCGTTTCATGGTTTAGGCGTGCAGAGAGAACATTGGTAGAAGAGAAGCATATCTTGTAAACTTTGCCATTATTCAGTCGGTGTTGTTATTCTTTAGTTAATGGTAAATCCTTTAAACTTATCTCTCTTGTAAAAAATTCTACATTACTAACTGTCATCTGTAAAATATCCCACGATGGTCAATTTGAACAGTTGAACACATCATTGAAATGGTCGGTTAAATACGATATTCAATGAATATGTTTTAACCCAAGATTTTGAATATTTTCCTAAGGGATTTAAGTTAATAAATTATTTAGCCAATACATGTAAATTGGGTTGTAGTTGTTGTTAGGTATGTTAGTAAGAAAGTAAGAAGTAATTAGTGCGTTAGTTTTATTTTGATGTTTTGTATTTTTGAGATAAATTATATGTGATATGAGAGTCTCAATTTGTTATTCAAATCGAAGGTTTATTAACAGACTAGCTGCGCCCCGCGGTTTCACCCGCGTAAGTCCGTATCCCGTAGGAATATCGGACTAAAAAGTTTCCTATATGTTATTCCAGTTGTCCAGCTGTCTACGTACCAAATTTCATTGCAATCGGTTCAGTAGATTTTGCGTGAAAGAGCAACAAACACACACACATCCTTACAAACTTTCGCATTTATAATATTAGTAGGATTAATTTCATAGGTTTGATAATACAATAATATCACAACTTTTAGCAAGGATAAGTAACCAAATCATATAAAACCCAGTCTCTGTTGTGAGAACGAAACGGCTGATTGTATAAAAATCGATATATTTAATAACAAATACAGTATAAGATAAGCGTAGCATAAAATATCATGCAAAATTCCCTCACAAAATATTAGTACAATTTATCGAAGAATGCCATCGGTTTATTCTATAAAGACACAATATTAAAACAAGCCCCAATAAATCATGTTGCATACGCACTTAGCACCAATAATTTCCCTTGGGCATCCCATCTGGCCAGTTTATTCAGACCCCTGATAGCCCGGTAATCACGATGCGCTCCCTTTGTTGGGAATAAACCACGGGTCTCATTACATTGGCCGGTCTAAGTGCTTTATACGTGTGAACGGCTGTAAGTTTTTGTTTTTATAAACTTTTGTACTTGATAAAGATGTTTTCTTCATATTTATGAGTGGGGAATTGTTATTTAATACGTGTGGAAAGGAAATTTTAAGGGAAATTTTTATTAAATTTCAAAAGGCTATTTATGTTGTTCGTGTTAAGGTGAGGAAGTTTTTAAAAACTTAGGCGAAGGTATGAATGGATGAACTAATTAATTAATGAATGATTAAAAAGTAGCATGCCTATGTAATTAAATGGCAAAAAACAAGCTTTTTGACGATCTTAATGTTATTTTGTGTTATCAAACTCGTATGTGTTTACGATATCTTCAAAATTTACATCTAAATATGATCTTAAACTATATGACGATATAGCTTGATTGCCGACGCACTTTTTCGTCTGTATTTTTTATATTATTTTCAATTGTTTTATCACAAATGTTATTTATTCAATATAATTGTGATATTCTGTATCGGAAGTTGGTCTTAATTTTATTGTATTCTCTAAGTACCCACTTATAATACAATAAAAGGGTTTTGTTCAATTCTTTCAGTAACAAATCAATCTGCATTGTTAGAGTTAAATCTTAAGAACCCTTCGTTTACGTCTACTTTCTTCCTTCTTAAACCAAGTACACATATAGTTATAAAGCAATTTGCGCTTTAAGCCACACAATATAAAGCTCAGATTTACCATAAATCAAACCCTCATTATAATTAGATGTCCGACCGCGTTAATGTAACAAGATACCTAATTAGCCCGAAGAATACAGGACTATTCTTGCCAAGCTTTAATTATTACTGGACTGGCAAATTACGTTTTCATTATATATCCTTACACTTTGGAAGTGATTTATGGATGAGGACACGCGATTTAGAATTTACCATCGTATTGTTTAGACTGTATTCATTTTTATCTATTACTAGCTGCGCCCCGCGGTTTCACCCGAGTAAGTCCGTTTTCCGTAAGAATATCGGGATAAAAAGTTGCCTATATGTTATTCCAGTTATCCAGCTGTCTACGTACCAAATTTCGTTGAAATCGGTTCAGTAGTTTTTGCGTGAAAGAGCAACAAACACACACACATCCTTATAAACTTTCGCATTTATAATATGAGTAGGATTAGTAAGATTGTAAGATATAGTTCCATTAATGGAAGGAAATTAATACAAAGTATAAATAAGGAATATTTACTTCACACTAATATTATAAATGTGAAAGTTATTGGTTTGGATGTTTGTCCGTCAATCACGCTGAAATTACTTAACGGATTTAGATGAAATTTGGTATACAGGCAGGGTATGAGCTGACTTGGGTTAAGGATTTTTGTCCCGAATATAGGCTATATTTTATTTTGTTTAAGTCTCCGGACAACACGGGTAGACCCAACGACCGGCTAGTATAACAAAAATTCCAAACGAAGAACGCCGCAGGCGAAGCTTACATCGATAAATTTCAATATCATTCTTGGAAATTTTGTACATAATGTATCATGTCAGCTTTCACGATAAACTCTGAAATAAAAATGAGTTTTCCATTACCGAAATAACCAATACGATATACATTGTGTCGATATTTTATTGTGTGGAAACAAACTTTGTAATTTTGTTGAGTATTCGAGGCAAGGTCGTATTATAAAATAATTTTTTACCCTTTTTAACAAAATTTGTTCATTGTTTTATTACGCGTTGGATATTAAGTTTATTTATTTTGTATTTAGTATTTTTTTAATTATAATTAATTGGTAAAGGAACTGGTAGCTTAATGGTAAGCAATCAGCACCAACAATAAGCGTTTAGTTAAGAGGGTTTATGACTATGTAAATGGATTGCCCACATTAATGAATAAGAGATAAGGAAAGGATTGATGGAAGGAATAAAGAAAACCAATAGGAAGGGTAAGGAAAAGGATACGGGCCTCAAGCTCCCACTTAGCCAACAAATCACAGAAATATCTTCTATGGAGGTGTGGTACTTCCCGCATGCGAGCTGGCCCAATACGTGCAGAAGCGTGCTCGACTCCCACGGTAAATTTATTTCTGCTTAATGAGAGACTTGTAATAGACATGTAATATAGACTCCCCGTGGCCACGCTCGCTTTAGAGTACTCTCAATGTCTAATAAATAACACAATGAACCAACTTTTTAAAAATCCTACTTAATATAGTAAATGCGAAAGTTTATAAGGATGTGTGTATGTTTGTTGCTCTTTCACGCAAAAACTGCTGAACCGATTGCAGTGAAATTTTGTACGTAGACAGCTGGACAACTGGAATAACATATAGGCAACTTTTTATCCCGATATTCCTACGGGATACGGACTTACGGGGGTGAAACCGCGAGACACAGCTAGTACTTTAAAAACAAGAAAAGTGTGCGCTTAATTTTGATTATTTTAAATATTTCTGTCCACGTCACCACTGATTCAATCTCACTTTTAGCGTGACGGAAATTCGAAGAAATACCAATTCTGTACACGAATTTTAAACACATCATTGCATCCAACATTCCAGCCAGATCTACACTTGACCTACAGAAATAATTATCACATACAACCAACGCCACAATGAATTCCCAATGTGTCCGGAATTTCGTGTGTAAGAGCGAAAAACATGCTTCGATTTTGACCTGAATATGTCACGACTCGCCGACGGTGGCTTTAATTTTTAAATTCAATTTTTAGCTGCTGTAATCAATTTGTCGTTATGAATGATAAAACGATTGTTTCAATGTTAAATTCAGTTGAGGGTAGAACTATGTTTTATGTCTATATTTTTTTTATTTGTACCGGAAGGCTCCGAAACTAATGGTCCGATTTTGAAATTTCTTTCACCGAAAGCTCCATTCTTCTCAAATGCATAGGTTACTTTTTAGCTCGGAAATGTACCACGGGTCAAGCCGGGGCTAACAGATAGTTAGTGATATTTTGCTTACGGTGGCGATACGTGAAGCATACGTGTATATTGTGTCTATGAGAAATTGACCATTGTATATCGATATATCTAAATTACGATGCATATACAAGCTAGTTGTTGTCCGCGGACGCGCTCGCGTGGTTCGCGGACAACAACTCGTGGTGGTCGCGCGCTTAAAAAACTAACAGTTTTAATGCAAATGTTGATTGTAGAAAAAATGTCATTATAAATGTTTGTGGATATAAAGTGACTGAAATCACATACGATGGATTATTCCATGGAAATGATATATTTCCTTGCGATAAAAATTATCATGTCTCTAGCCTCCCTAACTATGTGCTAAGTGTAGTGTGTATTTTGTGCTATTATACCATGAAGATGACCGTATATACTATGACAATTACATTATAATCATGTATCTTTATGTAATAAATACATTGGGTTAAAAATTCATTAAAATTGAGCTGCCATAAAAGTGGAACGTATATTACTTTTTGGACTAAACAGAAGGTACTTCACACGTTTTGCCGCCTATTTGAATTTAAAAAGCAGTCCCAAAACTATAAAACGTGTGGACACCCTAAAAATAAACAGATCAAGCTGTAAACACGATAATAAAACCGCTGGCTGTATCCGAATACGATCAGCGGCTCATGAATAAATTTACAAGAGTTTTCCGACTGATAACGCGCTGTAATGTCTTTGGCTGACAGTAGGATGAGCATGCTCGTGGGACAGATGGGACTTTGTTTATTCTTTTGAAGAGGAATGTAGATTAGTCATGTCTTGTGCAGTTGATAAGAAATGTGTATTTTTGTATTTGAAATGAAATGAAATCCTTTATTGCTAATAGGAACATAAAAAGCAAATAATGCATTAAAAAAAAATCATTAAAAGGCATCCTTATCGCTAGGTAGCTATCTCTACCAGGCAACCTTTAAAATATTTTCAGCGAAGGGAATGAATATGGACGTTAAAATAAGTATCATAAAATACACTGCAGTTGGCTAAGTATGTAGATATGTTCTCGCTCAAGACGTATCAATATTTAAACAAAGTTTCGATACTGTTAACAAACTGTTGCTCCAGAAATGAATACAAGGCTTAAAATAAAGATATAAACCTACATTAAATTTAAAATTCAATTACTCCCACAATGTTGAAAAGCGTGGGGACCGTCACTAAGGCAGTGGGCGATTAGAGGGCATTGACTCGAGACCGGCAGAAACGTTCTGAATTTTTGAATTTCTTTACATTCGCCTATTTTTAGACGTTATCGCGTTTTCTTAATAAAATTTTGCTGCGCAATATGTTTTGGTTAGACACTTATATATATTATATTATATATAAACTAGCTGCGCCCCGCGGTTTCATCCGCGTAAGTCTGTATCCCGTAGGAATATCGGGATAAAAAGTTACCTGCAAAGTTAGATAATTGTCCAGCTATCAACGTACCAAATTTCATTGCAATCCGTTCAGTAGTTTTTGCGTGAAAGAGCAACAAACACATACACACGTCCATTCTTACTTTTCTTTCTTACAAACTTTCGCATTTATAATATTAGTTGGATAGGATAGAAACCGAATAGGTACGTGCTTGACGCTTGTAAGTATATATATGTTTTGGTAAAACCCTTATAAATATGTATTATAAATAAAATCCAAATACAGTAAGTACCTAACCGAAACTTCTTATCCTACTCCTACTAATATTATAAATGCGAAAGTTTATAAGGATGTGTGTGTTTGTTACTCTTTCAAGCAAAAACTACACAACGATTGCAATGATATTTGGTACGTAGATAGCTAGACAACTATCACTTTGCAGGCAACTTTTTATCTCGACGCGGGGCGCAGCTAGTAACCTATAAATGTTTATGTCTTCTTATCATTTTTGATGCTACAACTACACGTTTAAAAGGCTGGAGTTGTTAATTAAATAACGTATAAAAAAATATAAAAAACACAATCCTTCAATCAAATACAAAAGCAATCAGTTAACTCTTAAAGGAATTCTTATATAATTCCTACATATATATCTAATATATAAAATTCTCGTGTCACCGTTTTCGTTGCCATACTCCTCCAAAACGGCTTGACCGATTTTGATGAAATTTTTTGTGCTTATCCGGTATCTATGAGAATCGGCCGACATCTATTTTCCATACCCCTAAATGATAAGAGTAAGGCAGAACAGCGTTTGCCGGGTGCAGCTAGTAATATGTAAAATTCTCGTGTCACAAGTTTCGTTCCTGTGCTCCTCCGAAACGGCTGAACAGATTCTTATTATAATTAAAAATGATAAAAGTAAAGCAGAATAGCGTTTGCCGGGTCAGTTTGTTTCCCTATACATATATTTTGCTTATATTCTTACTGATGTTATAAATGCGGAGAATTTTGTTTGTTTGGCTTTCTGTAACGTCGTAACGGAGCGATTTTATAGTATGATTTGCGTCGAGACATTGGAGGCTAGAGAGTGACATAGGCATTTTAGTGTTTTCTTGTGTTTGATTTTACGCGATTATAAAGTGTTCGAAACGTCGGGTTAATAATATAATGAATAAATCGCGTTTAAAATCCGTTAAAAAGTTTTTAATTTCTAAATAGACATTTTACCTCGGTGAGTCATCCCAGACTCATGAGAGAAGACAAGACAAGAAGCCTTGATCACGAGGGCGAAGCCGCAGGCGGAAAGCTAGCCCCTCTAAATATTAGCTTTAGTGAAAATTTAATCCAACTTATAAACACTAAATAATGTAATCTCATTCCAGATCATAGAATCTAAGATGAGGCTCCGCTGGGTTGCAATTTTCTCGACCATTCTATACGCCGGTAAGTTCAGAAACACTTTATTTTATAGATGTACGTAAAATAATTTTAAGATAAACATATTTTTCCTTAGAAAATAGCATGCGCCAAGAGTTATTTTATATAAAATCTAAAAAGATGTAATTAATATTATGATCAAATACTGCAAATATTGTGCTTTTGAGGTTGGTTTCATTTTTAATAAGCTGTTAAATTTACTATGTTTGTTAAATTTACTTATTTAGACATGCCTAAAACGATGCCAAAGAAATACCAATAGTTTATTAAGATTTCGTTATATATGACATGCTTGTAAAGTCGATTGAATTGTTTGTTTGTTTGCGCTAATCTGAAGAGGCTGGACCGGTTTTAATTACCTTCATTGTTGGATATGCACATGATCCCTGAGTGCTACAGGCTTTATTAAGCGGGCGAAGCCGGGGCGGGCGCTTGTAATTATTAATGCTTCTTTTAAATATTGAAGGACCCTTTTCGTTTCATCTTACGTTGGCTTATAAATTACTTAGTTGAAAAATAATAAATTTGACTTTTAAGTGTTAAACCCGTAAAGCGGGAATTTCATTGGAGTTTGTATTTTTAACAGGTAATTTTAAAACCTATTTATATTATTCATTCTTCGAATTCGTTGTTATCGTTCATTAAGCTAGATATTGAATTATTTGTGATGGAAATTGAAGTGAATCGATCATTAAATACTGTATACGAATTATATACCTCTAAGGGATTACGCACTGTGTTTATAAATATTATATTTACATCATATCGGCGGCCCATATCCTTTTTTTTACCTTTCCTAGTCCTTTCCTCTAGTCAATCCTTTCTAAATCCCTTTCCAATTTGAAGTCGGCAATCCATTTGTAGAGGCGTAATATCTGCAATCGACCTAACGCCTGTCCAAATTTTCATGGGCGGTGGTAGCGCTTACCATCAGGCGTCCCACCAACTCCATTGCCGACGGTGACATAAAAAAAATCGTTATTCTGGGAGTGATTCTTACTAAAAAGTAGCCTATGTCACTCTCTATCCTTCTTAATTCTCCTTACTCTTTTATATCCAGACATAAAAATCATATCAATTCTCTCCGTTAGGATATGGAAAAAAGAAAAACAAATAAACACACTACCGCATTTCTAATATTAATTAAGGGCTTAAGAAATGTATATTATGCAAGTATCCGATTACTTGATGTTAAACAGTTCATGAAAAAAACCTTTTTAAGATACTCTTAAAATTCTAAAAACTTTTAAAAGCAACTGAGGAAATATCTAATATATTTAGATGTTATTTATCTCTAATGTTATGTATATTATTGCCTTGTCATAATTTAAGTTACCAAACTCTTCCGAAACGGCTGGACCGATTCTAATGAAATTTAGTGTGCATATTGGGTATGTCTGAAAATCGGCCAACATCTATGTTTCATACCCCTAAATGGTCCCCTAAATGCCGGGTCAGCTACTGTATATAAATAAAATCTTTGACAGCATGCTTTCTAACAGCACAAGCCAGCGGGGTAACTGTGAGTCCTTAAAGCAGTACTAATTCCATTGTAGCATAAATACACAGCTATATAGGTCATCTAGCGCCATCATTTTCCCACACTGGAATTAGTATTGCTACAAGAAGCCTCAGTTGCCCCTCCCCTCCACCTCTTCCCTTAATTTTGCCTTAATTTCCCTTACCTACAAGTAACCTAGATAAGAAATCCTGCATAAGATGCAAACAAACATTTCATTTCAACATCTACTTTTCACGAGGAAAAAATTCCCTGCACTAAAAAAGCAAATATACGTCTATATAAATATTATAACGTCTTAGAAATTCCCACACCACGAACTACAGTGTCGCAATAAGTATTATGGGGATATTCTGCCGTAGCGTATTAATTAAAATTTCTCAGATATCTCTGAGGATTTATTTTTCCAAGCCGCAGTTTGTGCAAGGCGGTGTTGTGTTGGTTTTCCTTTCATTCCTACAGCCATTTCGTCGCTGTTTATTTTTATATTCCATTACTATATTACGTATAATAGTTTGAAAGAAATCCTTAGTAAGGATTCTTGAGACGTTAATAAAATATTTTATGGAATGAGGACGTCTTGGGGTTTTTAAATATGGAATTCGTCTATTTTTTATCGTGAAGGAACTGGTTTTATGTTTTGCAAATAAAATGTCAATGGTATTTAAAATAAAATTAGCGATTTACAACTTTTGTATTTATGTATTACTAGCTGCGCCCCGCGGTTTCACCCGCGTAAGACCGTATCCCGTACGAATATCGGGATAAAAAGTTTCCTGTAATATGTTATTCCAGTCGTCCAGCTATCTACGTACTAAATTTAATTGCAACCGGTTCAGTAGTTTTTGCGTGAAAGAGCAACAAACACACACACATCCTTACAAACTTTCGCATTTATAATATTATTAGTAGGATTGATAGACTAGCACTTTTGACTTTAATTAGACTAACAAGATATTCGCGGAGCAAAGACATTTGCATTTGCGAATATTCGCACGAATGCTATAAGCGATGCCAATTATTTTATGCCATAAACGGGCAACTGATTTGGTGGTTTGCCTGATGATAAGCGATCTCGGGTGTGGTACTTCCCCGGTGCGAGCTGGCCCAATTCGTGCCGAAGCGTGCTCGACTCCCACATATAACAATGTTTACACGCAAGTGACCTGGTCACTGGTTTAGCTAAAGGCTATAACAATTCGTCATTACAAGCATTAACCGTAAACCGCAGCTCATTACTGCTGCAAACAAAGACAGTTACTGAACCCGTGAATAATGCGAATGAATGAATAACCGCTCGATTATGTGAACATGTTTTGTGGATTTTCTGCTTTTGTTCATTCTAGATACTTGAAAGGGAAATGAACGCGCGGTTTTAGGGTTCCTTATATCGCAGTTATCAATTAAAAGTTACATTTCTTAATTTCTAAATTGTTATATATCTTTACTTTGTATTATAATGTTACCACGCTTTTCTAAGGAACTACTGGTTCGGTTTGAAAAAATGTTTTGATTTAGAATAGTCTATTAAAGTGTAGGAAATAATATCGCCGTGTAATCGCGGAACACATTTAGTTAATACATAGGTTCTATTCTGCGGTGAAACATCTCATTCTCATCAGTACTTCTTTTTATAACGCGGGCGAAGT
Organism: Zerene cesonia; assembly: GCF_012273895.1. Taxonomy (NCBI): domain Eukaryota; kingdom Metazoa; phylum Arthropoda; class Insecta; order Lepidoptera; family Pieridae; genus Zerene; species Zerene cesonia. The sequence goes on from NC_052126.1 coordinate 5,002,255, forward strand.
CACGGGCGGTTGTTAGTAGCTATAAAAGTAAGCAATCTAATTATAACAATATGTTATATGTTATATACTACATCAAAATGATTTCCCTTAAACGGAACCCGGCACTTAATCTAGCAATTTAAACTTATCCTTATTTTTTCCTCGCGTGCAGTAAAAAATAAACACTCGTTCGCGAGTTTTTCATTACAATAGCAAGTTTTTAATGTTGTTTCGTTGTGTAGGAAACTTTATTGAGGTGTGGAGTTTTATGTAGTCAACTGAATGCAATGTAAATTTGTTTACTACAAACGCAGTTAGTATTTCACGTATATTGTAACAATGTATGAATCATCAGGCCTAGTTATAGATTGATTAACAAAGTTAAGCTTTGGGACTTCCACCTCAGAATACAAGTACTTCGGCTGTTGTATCATAATTTATTCATGTAAATATGTTTTAATAAGTCTCATTGCAAAAAATAAACGATCCTTGAATATGGACTCTTCGAGAAAAATCTACAGACAGTATTTCTATTCTTTCAAAATTTCTCAATCTACAGACAGTTAAAACTAGACAGGAGTTAAAAAAAGGCAACAGCAGGAAGTAACGTGGATAGTAGAATCGACTAAGCTAACGTTCCTTCTATTATTATAAATGCGTGCGTGTTTGTTTGTTTGCCTTTTATTCACGTCACAACGGAGTGATTTTGTAATCTAGCCTCTAGCCTTCCAACTAGTGATGTAGGCTACATTTTACTACGGTGAATCTTCTCATTTCCAGAGGAATTTCCTTTGACTAAGCGGGCAAAGTCGCGGTCTTTAAGTTAGTAACCTGACCTCACATATCCTCTGGATGCGAGAAGTGTCAATACTCGTGAGATATTATGTCGCATCACGGCAATACAATATGTTAATTAATTAATCCATATATTATACGGAGCAAGTTGCTTTCTCATGTGCATTCTAGAATGTTCCCTTTGAGACGCACACAGTGGAATGCAATTTCGCTCTAAACTTTTGTTCTACTTGTATTAATCTAACGTTTAATGCCTGATGCGCTGCCCTCTTTTAGATTTTAATGATTAATCTTTGAGTTTATTTAATAGTTGAAAAGCTGTGACATTTTTATATGATAGTTGACAATTGACATTGGAGCTGGTATAAGCAACCAGGACCACTACATTTGCGACTATATGCCTATGCAAATTGATTGCTAGCTTTAGACGAGAAGAAATAAAATAAATGAAGTAATGGACTAGAATGTGTGGTGAAAAGGATACAGGCCTTCAATTCTTCCACTGACCGTACGAAAGATATCATCATTCACATGTAACTAACTGATACCGACCTTCTATGGGTGTGTGTTACCTTCCTCCGTGCGAGCTGACACAATTCGGGCCGTAACGAACTCGACTCTTATATTATCTGTATCAATTCCTTTCCTATCAGGTCGCCTGGCAGACATTGCTCTATATCAATAAGACTGCTAGTATAAACGATGCCTGATTTGTTTTATTCTTACACTTGTTGTTATTGTTTACGTTTGTGCCTTGAGTATAAAGAATAAATATCTGTTGAAAGTCGCATTGTTATGTACATATTGTGTAGTTCTAAAATGTTAAATTTATTTTAAAAGTGCAACTACAGAGTTTCTTGCCGGCTCTTCTCTGTAGAAACTGCCTTCCGAACCGGTGGCTAATGTTATAACTGTGTAATATATTATGACGATTCAAAAGTGCTTCTATAAGAAGTCCAGTTGAATGAAATATATGTTTGAGTTTGAGTTGGAGATATTTTTAAACACATTCAATTATTATACCTATTAGGACGATTCGATTCGAATAGATGCAACCATTTACACGATCGCAGAATGGTTTAACTCCATATTCGATCCAGCGACTGCCTCGTGGAAACGCCCGAAGCGAAATAGAAATTCAGTTACAAAGTTCATAATAATGTAAGTTAGACTGACAATTAAGAACTTGTTGCCATGAGAAATGGGTTTCCTTGGGTTAGAGAATAGATGCTGTCAGAATTAAATTAAAAAAGATTGAAGCGATGGTTGTTTTTAAAAAAAAGGTGTGTGTGCGATTCACACACGATGGAAGTGAAACTTCAGTAAATTGACAAAAGATGAGATGAATATATATAAAATATAAAATAGTATGTATATTTCTGTCTCATTCTTTGCCGGCTCATTCTACATATTTTTTATTTGTGTTTCTTACCTGTCGTTTTTCCGTTGCATCAGGTTTGAAATCACAACGATTCTAAAGAAGTTTCACTTCAAAAAAGGGAATATTCATACTTTGGTTTCATTTGTCTTATAAATAATAACCTATATATTTCTGAGGACAATGTAACCTTTTGCTTGCCTTACAGTCTATTCCTTTATTCTCATCGAAAATTCTTTCCTTATTCTTTAGTCATTAAAAGCGGGCAACACACTTGCAACGGCCGTACCTCTGCAATGTTCATGGTCGGTGGTGATCGCTTACCATCAGGTAAACTACGTCAGTCACCCGCTATTACATAAGAGAAAAAAATAAGTAGTGTATGTTCAGCTAAAGAAAATAATTGTAGAAACATTATGAGAAAAAGGTATACATTATGATAATGAAAAATCGATATTGGATAATTTTATGTGACGTATTAGGTTTCCAAGTTTCCAAGGTTCCCAGAAAATTTAACAGTCTTTATGTAACAAGGTTCATTTTAAATGAAGTCACAATTGCGCATTTATAGTGAAGCCTCTGTAGCTAGAAATTCATAGAATAATATAAAAATTTCAAACAAAATAGAGTGGACGCGGTATCTGAGTTACAAACTCAATTAGCGAGATATGAGGCTTTGATCGCGTCTCCTATATTGGATTACTCGATTCATGTCTAAACGCATTAGCGAGCAATCTGCGCAGATAAAATTGTTTACTGCCTTTGTATAGGACGAAAGGAGATGAAAATACTGGTGTACCAAGTTTTCAGTGTCCTAAGAAAATAAATGTAACCAAAAATGTCGTCGGTGACATATATCGATGATTTTCAAATGAAAAAAAAAAAGCTTTTATAAATTTCAATTCAAACGTTTCTTCAATTAGACTTCTTCTAGAAGCACTTTTAAATCGTCATAACACAAGTTTTACCATTGATCACCGCTATTATGCAATAAAACCAACTAAAATTACAAGGAAAATGTCAGGTCGATATAGTGTGCAACTTAAAATGGAAACAAATCGTCTTTATTATACCTTACCTCATCTTCTTCATCATCAACCTTTAAATTTACCCTCTATACAATTGATATTTGGAATCGATTTTTATAGTTTCGTAAACCCTTCAATTATCAAGTATATTTATATATAAAAGTGGCTATTAAATGCATTTTGAAGGGAAAAATAACAAAAATATTTCTTTAACAAAGGAATGTATCGAACATCGTACTTGCTGAGGCCCTAAGAATGTTCACGGGCGGTGGTGATCGCTTACCATCTAGCGAACAACTCAGTTTCTATGGCATAAATAAGAGAAATTAAAGCACAAATTAACAACTCATCATCATCATCAGCCCATATATGTTCCCACTGCTGGGACACAGGCTTTCTATGAGGGTTTAGGCCATAATCCACCACGCTGGCCAAGTGCGGGTTGGCAGATGTCGCATATCATCGAACTTTATTGATTCTTGGACATGCCGGTTTCCTCACGATGTTTTCCTTCACCGTTTTAAGCAGTGGTGATGTTATCCACATTTGCAGATAAATTGAAAAATCAATTTAATTCCTGCACGCTCGCCCGGTGTCGAACCTCGACTTATCGATTTTGAAGTCCGAGGTTCTCACCACTGAGCCACCACTGCTTTTACAACAACTCAACATGTGATTATTATTAAACGATACACTGAAAAGTTCACAGCGCTTGTACGCTGTGGCCTAATTTCGGTACTGGAGGTGGAAAATCTTTTAAATAAAGTTGTTAGTTAAGAAATCTAGGTTTAAAGTTACACAGGTAAATGTACGTCGTGTTATGTAGTAGGGCTTAATGAGGGACTGGGTAAATCTGGCAACTTCTTCCATGTGTAAGAGGGTATGTTGATACCTTTAATATTGCTTTATGTTGCCCCTCAAACTATCGTCCAATTAAAGTCCTTAAAGTTACTATCTTCCAATATCAGCGTTTTGCAGGTTGGCTAGTTTTCTATGAAAACTTAAATCCAATACATAATAACATAGAGTTTTAAGACATTGGTCAACCTACTTAAAGTAAGAGATTTCTCATTTCGGCTGTATTTTTTGTGTTTATCACAACAGAACCTTCAACCGAATCCGTACTCCGAACCAAACCGTAATCCGAATTTGATGATTATTTTTGTATTTGAAATCTGGCGCCTTACATGTGGTCACATAAATTTGTTCTGACAAATTCAAGGCAGTTAAATAATTATTATTAATGTATCGTGAGCTTATTATGCAATTAAATACATTTTTTGTAATCACAATAACACAGCTGCAATTCATTAATTCGTATAAAATACATTCATTACATTCTGTATTATACCTTGAATACAGACAGTGACTAATTATTATAAACATGCTAAAGGGCAACCTACATTCCATATAATCAGCGATATAACAACCAATTCACTTCATCATTGAAACAGAATTATCTAAATACGCAATAAAATACGAAACTTCATTCATTTGAACATAAAAGGCACATTTAGGCGGATTTTGCACATACGTTCTGAATGGCTCTAGTTAGGAGGTCGGTTCGTTAGGCCGCCATTGTGTATGTTGGTTACATACTGCTTCTTAGATGATGTTGGAAATTTTATTTTGGTACGTAATATTATTTCAGTTTGCATTCTCGATTATGTATTCCGTTTTTTCCCGTGTTTTAAAAGGAAATTCTGTTAGGAATAGAAATATACTTATACTCTTGTGCACGATAGGATATCTCCTAGAGACCGAAGCTGTTATTTAAGTACTATAGCATAATTTACAATTCAATCGACAGTCTATGAAAATCCAATAATCATTGTCATATTTGCAACAACCGAATCATATTTATCAAATTAATAAAACAACTTGATAACATGGTACATGAACATGATATATGAAATTTAAAGGTATCTTGATGAGACAATTCTCACTGTTATCAACGAAATTATCCCATGACGTAAGCGTTCCATGGCAATTTAGTTGAGATTCGTTTGTGATGAATATGTGTATGTGGTAGTCGAGCACGAATTGGGCCAGCTCGCACCGGGGAAGTACCACACCGCCACAGAAGACCGGCGTGAAATAGCGTTCTGCAGTGTTTCGTTCGGTGAGTGTGGGAGCCGGAGGCCCATATCCTTTTCCTTACCCTTCCCAGTCCTTTCCTTTATTCCTATCGACAATCCTTTCTTAATCCCTTCCCAAAAAGTCGGCAATTCATTTGTAGAGGCGTAAGGTCTGCAATGGACCTTATGCCTCTCCAAATGTTCATGGGCGTTGGTAGCGCTTACCATCAGGCGTCCCACCAGCTCCATTGCCGACTGTAACATAAAAAAAAGATGATAACATGTAAGGCCCAGATTTCAAATAACTGAAATCGTAAGAATCGGCATTTATAAATATCGATTCAGCAAGTAAAAAGTTATGCGATATGTAACAAATACATCAATTAAAAAAATGCCGTTGAAATGACCTCTTCCTTTTTTAAAGCCGGTTGAACAGACACATAACCATTCGCAAAACATAATACTCCTTCATCACAGCTAGATAAATACGGGCTGGATTTAAAAAATGCCAAAATTAATGAGGTGCCGTTGGAACAATATTAGTGGCTGAATAAATTAGCTCAGAATGAACTAATGAAGCAAATTGAATGAAACAAAATTAAGGCCAGCTTTTAATTTGCGAATTTAAACCGTATAAACAGCAATTTGTAGTCAGGTTTAGTACGTCTTTAATTAGTTTTAGTCAGATCACGTTTGCGTCTGAGCGCAGTTAAGGAACATAAAGATATTCCAATATATTTCATCATCAAAGTCAAGCACGCTTCGGCATGAATTGATTTGCAATGGGGAAGTTACCAAACTCCCACAGAAAACCGTTGTGAAATAATATCATGCTACTGTGTTTTGTTTGGTGAGTGGGGGAGCCGGTGGTCGCTTTCCTTTTCACCCGTTCCATAACACTACTTTACTCCTGTCGTCAATCCTTATCCCTTAATGTTTAAAGCGAGCAATGTATTGTAGATGCGCTCTGTAATTTTTCATAGACCGTGGAGATCGCTTACTATCCATTCCATTACCATTACATAACAAAAATCTACGGTGGTACATCTTATTCCTACGAGAATTTCTTTTGACCACGTAGACGAAGCTCCAGGTAACTAGTATTTTTATATTTCAGAAAGTGTGTATTCTTAGCAATAGAACAAAACCTATGAAATAGCAGTAACAAGCGAGGCAGTTGTATTGCATTAAAATGTTTCCTCAGACGAAACGTAATTAATTAAATTCAATTCTATGGAACGTGTTCTTCATTTAACTTGTAATTTAAAGACGCGTAAATTAAAATACTTATTAAATGCCCATTTATTTTCTAAAAGCAATCAGTTTATGAAATATGAAGTGAATTACGAGAAGTGAGCTTATGTTATAGCGGGCAGCTGAGCTGGTGGTTCGCCTGATGTAAACTATCACCACATTTTTATCATTCGCAGAGGTAGTGCCTTTGCCAATACGCTGACAACGTCAAAGTAAACAGGTCTTCGACTCCCCCACTTGCCGTAAAAAACATAATAATATGATACCATATCAAGTTCTTTTCTGTTGGGGTGTGGTACTTCCCAGGTGCGAGCTGGCCTAATTCGGACCGCAGCGTGCATGACTCCCACAATAAATATTAAATATAATATGAGTATTTTATTAATATGACTTGAGGTTTATGGACTTGGGGGCTTGTAAACGCTTATATGTTTACATGTATGTTGACATAAACGACACAATAGGAATCAGATAGAAAATAATCCTGTACATTGTGTGCAATATAAAGGTACCATCTTGTACTAAGCAAGCGATCGCGCATTGTAGTGAGTTTATTACGACTCAGTTGCGAATGCCGAGCCACTGATTTTGTGTATATAGTAGGAGAAAACAGCGGCAAGAAAATAAAAATCTGAAATTTATATATCCTTTTAGCTGTAGTATCATATAGCCGTACGAATATATGAATATTTTAATACACATCTTATAGTTTATGACTTAAAAGTTCATATTGCATAATTTAATCTGGTATTGGTCAGAGGAATGAAATAACTTCAAAATCTTAGTAAGACTTTGACATATAGCGTATATCATGAATTATAATTTATTTGGCAAAAGTTGTGTTTTAGGACGGCCAATTGATTGAAAACATTACATATAACTGATGAATAAAAGCTATGTCGACGTCCAAACATACAATTATATCGTTACCGTTATCGTTTCTAACGAAAGCATAACATTAAATGTAAATGGGATAGTATTCACACATAGACAAAACCGGCCGCAACGCTCTATTTGAAGTATCTTTGACCATTTTTATTAAAAAAATCGTCCCAATCGATAAAGTGAATTACCCATGAAAGCGTAACAGACACAGACACACACACACACACACACGCTTAATTAATATTATCATAGATAAACACCACAATCAACACAAACATACAACTATAAATAAAATAAAACGAAAATAAAAATAAAATAAATAAAATTAAATTAAAAATATACTAAACAAAACAATGCACTATTTCTTACAAAAATCAGTAATATAAATACAGATACCTATTTCATACGAAAAAAAGGAGCATGGACAAAATAATTCTCAGCACGCCGTCAATTATTTTCAAGTTATTTAAGATGGTGATAAGACACGTAGCGTGCAAGTGAACATGCATAATGAGCCTTTGCTCTGAACATAGGACGATTTCACGTGCTATTTCATTGAATACGATTTGTTGAGGGCACTCGGAACCCCTACGGTAAGATATTCTGTAATGCTGTATAAGGATCCTTGATGCACCAAATAATTGTGAGATACTTTATTGTTAGAATAAAAAAAAGGAAAACTGTGTTGAATATTAGTTTGATCGTTATAAGAATGTTCTGCTATTCTACACTATCTAATTAATTTAGTCAGTTGATAACAAATCGCCGCCAGTCACAAATATTATTAATAAAGTGAGGGTAGTTGGGCGGAACATCGAAGAAACAAATTACGAAAACCAAGGCACAAAAATCCTTATGAATGCACTATTTTTCTAAGGCATTTGATATTTTATAGAAAAGCGACATCCGTATCTTAACTGGCATCTAGCCATGCAACAAAATAGATATTAAAACACAATTGATATTATTATATACGTGAACTTAAACGTTTAACCTAAATGCAATAAGCATCTCTTATCTGAAAACGAGTATTACTACCCAGAAAAATGTTATTTAAAAAAGCTAATAGAAAAAACGTGTGTAATATAATAAAAAAACTGAATGTTAATAAATCTCCCGGGTTTGATTCCATTCGATGTATTGACATAAAAAATATGTCTACTAGAATCGTGGACATTATTGTTAAATTTATTAATGCATCGATTGTTCATGCTAAATATCCAACGGAATTGAAAACAGGAATAATCCGACCTATTCATAAAAAAGGTTCGCGAAGTGAGTATGAAAATTACCGCCCGATTACCATTCTTCCGGTTTTAGACAAAATTGTGGAGAAATTTATAGGAGACCAAATGCAGAATTTCTATGCAAAAAATAAAGTATTATCCCAGTCCCAATTTGGATTTCATCCATGTAAATCAACTGCTCAACTTTTATCAAAATTTACAGATGAAGTTAACTCCTGTCTCGACGCTAAAAAACATGTCATTCTTTTATTTATCGATTATAGTAAGGCATTTGATACACTCAGGCATGACACTCTTATACACAAATTAAACAACTCTGGAATTCGTGGTCCTCTTCTTAAATGGTTTAAAGACTATCTCACTAACAGAAAATTTCGTTTATCGCGTTAAAGTAGGAAACGAAATGAGCAACGAAATGACCGTCACTGAGGGCACAGCACAAGGCTCTGTGTTGGGACCCTTATTGTACTTGGCTTACGTTAACGATATGGAGCATGTTATCAATAACTGCTCCATTTATCAATATGCTGAC
>NC_052126.1:5012430-5028777 GCF_012273895.1 Zerene cesonia
TACCACAATATATTATGAAAGATATAAATACTAAAAACTACAAAAGAATATATAAAAAATATTTTCTGAATATATCGACACACATACACCAAAATGATTAAACAATAAATAGCATTGAACACTCTGTATTTGTATGTAATATCCAGATAAGGAACCGGTTTATGTAGGCACTGCTTTTGTCTTTCATGCGAATAACAAACGGCGATTATGCGACTGTGAGCGTTGTTACAAACCTCATAAGGTTTCACAGCGCAAAATATTTTGTAAAAAGTGTTTTATTTTCTGTACTAAATAATAAATAAAATAATAAATAAATAATTGAAGGCTTATAATCCAGGTGACAACTTGTGATACAGAAATGAACATTTTTCTAATTATAAAAGTATAATTATGAGCTGCTATCTCGAGTTTAGATTATTATCGGGACATTTGTGTTAAAATTATTGTAGTGCATTCCATAGAACACCCCAGAATACCTGCATTGGTTTCCATACTTTGGGTATGGCCCCCAATACCATAATATATAATACTATGGATAAAAAAAATCCCACATGCTAAACATTCCCCCTAAAAAACAGACTATCTTTTGAAGATATCTTCTTTGGTATCTACATATTAACAATTATGTATTTGAGTAATTATTCAATTCTATTTAATATTCATAAATCGTTCATTTCATCATCATGATAATACAAATTTAGAATGACCTCAGGCTTCCAAGATTTAATGAATTGTGTCAGTCTATGTCTAGAATGTACAATGATATTATACTGTTACATTATAGACCTATTTTATGAAACTAAATAAATTATCAGTTACATAACAATTAAAACAATAAAAATGAATTAACACAAACGGCAAAAATAAAATAAGGAAAATATTTATGTACGTCTCAATCCAATTGTAACTTAAATTAATACAATGAATTAGTTGAAAGGGCTTTAAACTGTCTTATTATAAAAACTTATAAAAACAATAATTTTCTTTAAATAAGTCCTCGCTCTACTCTAATACTCTAACATTGATAATATTAACGTTTGATTAATAAGATATTGTTAGCAATCAAAAACTGGCATCCTCTAGAGACCATTATTACATTTTAGATTTAAGGCAGGGCGAATTATTCATTATTTTTTGGCGTTCTTTTTTAAACATAATATATTGAATGGAAGAATTATTAAATAGGTAATGGATACTGTTTTCAGTAGACTTGTATATTGACTGAATATCTAAACCTCAAATACAAAAACATTCAATTATGAAAAACAGCCATACCAGGAAATCCTTCCTGAAATATAGTCCTTAAAAGCTACAGTAATATAAGTATTCTTAAATAGTCACTCCTCTCTGTAGGTAATATGGTGCATATTATATACAGCGTTAGCTTCTGGTGTAGGATTTATGCTAAGTCGTAGGTATCCCTTTCCATAAGGTAATACTGATATGATAAAATTTCGTTTTTAAATTATGTTATACCTATTTATCGAGTTATATATAAGAATAATTCTCTAGTAAAATCTGCTGAATCATTTTTGGGAATATTTTTTTCTATCAAACACAAAAATAATCATATCAATCGCTCGAAAACCTACGGAGTTATCGAGTTAAAAAACAAGAAACAGTCAAATTGAGAACCGTCTTCGCTGTCGGGTTTTGAACTTTTATTTTTTGTATTATGAATGTTTCTATGGTTCGGTAACATATGCCATGTGACGTCAACTAATCCATACGAATTCTCAGTTATAACACCAATAATTCCTATTCACAAAATTTCCTCTCTGACTTTTATATTACACTAGAATATTTCTCTTAACTTTCGCGAGGTGTCAATCAAAAAATATCGTAACGTGTAAGGGGCCAATTTCTTCGTCTAAACTTAAAAAAAAGGTACTTTTGTATTATTTATTTAGAGTATTATATTATACTAGCTGTTGCCCGCGTGATTAAAGAATACATTTGATATAGCGTCACTAATTGGAATTTATAAATTTTGTAGTGATTGCCATCAAAATACCCAGAGGGATTACGTGTATGTCACTCTATTGCCTCCTAAGTATCTTCAAGCACAAGAATCATACCATCAAAACCGCACCGTTGCGATTTAATAGGACAAACAAACACACTTCCGCATTAACAATATAAGAAAAATTAAAAAAACTGCCTCCCGATATTGTTTATTAAAAATAATACAGTCCTACGCTAAATTTCGACTATATTAAATTATAAAACATCAATTTATATAGTAGTATTTTCTTGTGTTTAAGTATTATACATTTAGAAATCCGTTAAAAAGTTTTTAATTTCCAAATCAAATTTATATTTAAATACTAGATGCGCCCAAACACGAGTTTCCACGATTCATTGTCTTGTTATCTACTGGGCAAAAAAGACGTGCTAATCAAAGCTTATCTCTTTATCGAAATACATACATAGCCTATGATCTGTTGCTGTGTAAACAAAACGTTTATCCATCCATCTTCAGGTGCCTATATAGCATGAGAATTAATATAATAAATTAGTACAAATTAACAACCGATTTAATATCTTATTATAGTGCTGAGAGAACGCTTAATCCTTCGTCAATTTTATCTAAATCCTGACAATTTTCTTACAAATTAAAACACGATTACTAAAGTATAAGGTTAACTGTATTTAAGAATCTATTAACATTTATTAGAAACCGACGCGCTTATAAAGAAACGAAACGGTGTAATTTCGGTTTAAATTGTGAAGCATTAAGATATTCATTGGTATGAAACTCTTTGGTTGAATATTAAACACAAATTTAGAGACGGTTAGAAATATAATTTACATGACTGACTTATGAATTTATTAAAAAGAATTCATTTGTATATTTAGTAATTTTTTTGTTACTTTTTTAATAACCTCAATTTCTTAATTTCTTGATATCGAACTGAAGAGTATGTGTATTATTAAGCCATTTCTAGTGTACGTTTTTATATTTTCATCTTTATTCGTTGATTCGTTTCATATTTAATAATATAAAGTTTGTACTTATTTGTCTTTAAAGAAAATAGATTTGAGAAATAGATATGAATTTTGTTCACATCTTATCCCTTGCCAGGTTTTAACCTGTGATAAGAGGACCTGTTCATAACAGCCCAACGAAAGCATATTATACCAAACAATTTTTATTCAAATTTCACCCATTTAAGCGGTTACGCTTCTAAAATTTTAATGGAACGACGGAAAAGTAATTGAATTGCTTTATTCGACTTGCAGCTAGTAACTGTATGGAATATTCAATCAATCCAGTGATGGAATTTCTCAAGTTTACTGTTTCATAATTGAATCCGAGGAATGGTTTCATAACAATTTGTGTCACCTTTCTCAGAGTATCATTGTACAATATTCGTTTATTCTTAAATTATTAGAGGAGAATGATGGGTATTTATGTTATGTTCAAGTAATAGATGGGGCATCTTGAAAATGTGCTTTGTATCTATGAAGTGATGAAAATTATAATTTTGAATGTTGCATCTTTTGTTTCATAGATAAGATACGAGTACTGTTCAATTGAGCATGGTCTCAAAGAAGAATTATAAAAAAAAAACTAGCTGTGCCCCGCGGTTTCACCCACGTAATTTCGTATCCCATAGGAATATCGGGATAAAAAGTTGCCTATATGTTTTTCCAGTTGTTCAGCTATCTTCGTACCAAATTTCATTCCAATGGGTTAGTAGTTTTTGCGTGAAGGAGCAACAAACGCACACACATCCTTACAAACTTTCGCATTTATAATATTAAGTAGGATTAAGTAGGATAATGACGATTTTATGCAAATATCATTCAAAACTGAGTTATTTTTACGTCTGTGTACGCTCGAAAGATGTAATGTATTAATGAATTTCGATTGAAAATCTTCTAAACTAAGTATCGTGACGCATTAATAGATATAAAAAATATAGAAAATGTATAATAAACGAACATAAGAGTAAGGATAAACGGACATACATGTATAATACAGTCTGAAAACAGCAATATAAAAGAAAACATAACAACAAACTACATCCCCATTTTGTCCCGATTTACAGCGTCTAAAAGTGCAAAAAATTGTTTTTTAAAACATGCAAATAGCATCGCGTTTACAAGACACTACGCAGCTGATAAATATGCATGAGATGTGCCCAGGATCCTGTAGAGAGGCAAGCAAGTGTTTACTAATGACAGGAATACGAAATACGTTGAAACTTAAAGTTTTTAGTTAGAGTTGTTTATAAATCACTACATATTGAAAGAATGAAAGAAAGAAAATACATTTATTTATATAAGGTAAAATAAAAAAAAATAAAAAAATAATCTAATTTACAACACACTAAATAAACCTCATATAAACGGAAGATCCATTTTATTGCAAAGTCGATTCCTGTTGTCTGTCTATATGCTTATCTTTAAATGTACATAGTGGATATTGCGTTGTTTTTAATAGAGCTATTCAATAGATCAATCAATCGTCGAAATCGATGGTCTATTTAGTGTATGACGTGTCATGATTATGATACATTTAAATTATAACTATTTGAACTATTTCTATGGAATTTATATATCATAGTAAAAAACATCTCTTTCTGCTGTATGTGTGTGTCTGTATGTTTACATCTTTAAAATTACACAACAGACTTTGATTGGGTTTTTTTAATAGATAAAGTGATTTAAGAGGAAGGTTTATACGTATAATAACATCCATTAAACTTCTCCTAATTGAACACGTGCGAAGCGGAGGGTAAAACCTGTTATAATTTTAAATTTAAATATGTGTTACTACTACTATAATGGATGAGCTATTTTCGAGACAGTAAGGTTTATGGTTAGGCCGATAATAAGGCCCACAATGACCGCATTTGTAAATAATAATTACGCATAATCAAGTTTTATGTAGAAAAGTAGCTATTTGATATTTTTAACATACTTTTATTAGCTTCATCTGTATGTTTGTATGTTCGATTGTATACATACAAACATGCAGACCCTTTAAGACTCGCATTTGACCCACTTTTTTTTCTGAGATTTAATTCAAACTTTACACTTCGGATCGGTGACAATACGGTAATTTCATAAGCTTACATATTAACCCTGTTTAGGATAGCCAGGATTAATAAATTTCCTTACGTGTACTCTGTATAAGAGCAAGTTAGACGATTTCATTGATTCTATCATTGAAGCGTGCTTTTTTAGTTTTTCTTTAACCATATTTACTATGCACATAACAATAAGAGTGGATACACAATAATTAAACCAAACTGACCCCAATAATTCATCTATATTGGTATAGTCAAATTACTCTGTCCAGCTTATCTTGTTTAATCAATGCATGGCCGCCGGCCAAATTATTGGCTTAGCTGTTATGCACATCTAATTAGAAATTAACATATTATTTAAACAATATGAATTGTTTGTTATGTTGCGAATTGTTAGTTATTACTTTATAATCCCAGGGTGTGTCATTTTTATCGGAATAAGTAAGAGTAATATAACTAAATATACTTCATTTATCACTAGATATTCGCCCCAGGCTCCGCCCGGATATGAGGATTCCTGTTTTATCCCAAGGGAACATTTAATCGGGATTAAAGTATACCCAAGTCAGCTCATGCCCTGTCTGTGTAACAAATTTCGTCAAAACCCGTTCAGAAGTTTCAGCACGATTGACGGAAAACATCCAAGCAAACATACTTACATTAATAATATTAGTGTGATTATATTTGGTAATTCTTGGATGTATCCTGATGTCTTACAAACTGAAATAGAAAATAAGCTTAAATAGATTAGTGCAGTAGTAAAGACGAGAAAAAGAAGCTGTGAGTAATTTCCTTTTGGAAGCAGGCAACACATTTGTAGAGGCTATGCATATGTTCATGGTGTTGATAGCTTACCATCCTATTTTACAAATATTATAAATGCGAAAGTTTGTAAGAATGTGTGTTTGTTGCTCTTTCACGCAAATACTATTGAACCGATTGCAATGGAATTTTGTACGTAGATAGCTGGATAACTGGAATAACATATAGGCAACTCATTATACCGATATTCCTATGGGATACGGACTCACGTGGGTGAAATCGCGGGGAGCATCTAGTCAGAGTAATAAATTATATTAATTGATTTCCATGACACTTACAGAGAATAGCTTCAAAGTATTATTACAAATAAACGTTACTTCGCAATAAATAATTGCGATACTCTAAAAGCGATATAAACTAGAAGGAACGTGTTCTGAATACAGGAATTTCTTGAAAACTTTTCACAAACTTCCACCAGTATTTTATAACAGACAAAAGTGATTTGATATTACGTAGAAATCAGCAATTGTTTCTGACTTGCATTTTCTTTCAATGTTATTTGCTGTTTCAATGTTTATAAGCGTCCACTGTATTTATTGTTTAAACAAATAAGGAGTTATATAAATTAATGATATAGTAGCTACAGGAGTAGTTTTCCGATCATAATTCATATACAAAACCAATAGTAGAATGCCAATGCTGTGTTTCGGTTAGTGGAGGACCCGGATCGTATCCTTTTCCTTATCCCTTCCCAGTACTTCCTTTTCCCATCGTCAACCCTTTTCATATCATTTACCCCATAAATGCGGGCAACGCTTTAACAGAGGTCCTACCTTTGCAAATGTCTATGGGCGGTGCTGCTTGCTTGCCAACGGGCAAACCACTTGGTTGTCCACTATAGCATAAAAACCTTCTTTTAACATGAAGCTATAATCTGTATATTTTTATGTAGATACTTGTACAAAATCATCAAATCTGGTTAAGGTTTGACATCTAGAAAGACAGAGACAGACAAACTTGCAAAATTATTACACATTTTAGACCCACGCGGCTTGTCAGGATATAATATATATCAATTAAACCTTTCATTTCATATAATCTTCTCATTTTCGGACAATATAAAAATATACATTAAGGAAAATAGAAGCTACGAGAAATTTTACAAACATAATAGACATGCAATAACAGCGAAATACATTTCAAAAACTACGTCTTAAAGAGAAATGTGCAGCAAAATATTTGTTTCGAAGAGAACACTTAGTAACTTGCATATTTTATAGCCGTCTTGAGAAGCTGAAATATCGTGTATTTTGGTATGAAAACTGTCGTGGTTAACCTTCGCTTTAAGTAATTACTTCATAGAGATAGGGCTTTTGGCGGTGTGTCAGTTAAAAAATTAAGAATGCCTAGAAATAAAAAGGGATGTGTTGAATATTAATTTAAGCGTGATAAGATTTTTACCGGCATGTCCAAGAATCAAAAATTCGATGACATGTGACATATGCCAACCTGCACTTGGCCAGCGTGGTGGATTATGGCCTGAACCCTCACAGTAAGCCTGTGTCCCAGCAGTGGGAATATATATGGGCTGATGATGATTATGAATAAGATTTTTTCATCGCAATTGCCTAATTGATGTAGTCAGTTAACAGATCGCAGCCAGTCACAAAGTTAACAAAGTGAGGGTAGTTTAGCCGAACGTTGAATAAACAACGATCGAACACCAAGCAAAATCCTTACGAACGAAGTGTCTAAGTGATTCGACTCAATGATACTGACAGACAATTATTCATAAAACAGAATATTGAAACTCTTGAACGTCCGACAGTGTACATACATAATTTTTTCATACATACATATAGGCTTTTAGCGTTTTTAGTAATTGCATTAAACCTATAACCTCGCGCTATATTTTTCGTGAAATCGCGACAAGTGTCGCAGATTTTGCGATAGATGTGGTACTAAAATACAATTGCTACGAAGTCTCTTTGAAGTTAATACCTGGTGGAAATAACAGTTTTGAGTTTCATTAGATTTAAATGAACAGTTAGACAAGATTAAATTGCAGGATACATTTTTGAATTTAAATGATAATATCGACAAATTTCCAGCACTATGAGAAATTAAAAGCTTTTGTATTATATGTTGAAGTCGATTCTTGTAAATAAATAGTTTTACTACTATCGTAAATTGTTCATCAGTTTAAATGCAATTGTTTGATTTATAATTTTTTGGCTATATTTAGTCGGTCAGATCCGTTGTAAAAGTATGCTTTAAATAAAACAAATATTAGGTATAAGTGGGTATACTGCCAAAAAACTTTGTTCTCTCATCTAGTAGCTAAATCAAATTTCATTTTAAACTAGCATTCCCAGAGTTGCTTGCGTAGTTGAAAGAAGGATACACATACTCAGATAACATATAAAAATTAAAATACTATTGTCCTTCTTTGGGTCTCAAACTATCTCAATGCTAAATTTCAACTAAATCGGTTCAGCCGTTCTTGATATAAGATAGTATAGTTGTATGTAACAATTCTTCTTTAATTTCAAGCAATATTAATCCATAATGAAACAGTAGTACAAGCCACATTAGCGTATAATAATGTCAAAAACGAAATTTAAACATTATATAACATTCGTAATTCAACGTGAAGCGCGCCTGATAAAGGGTGACTGTCATCCAATGAGGGTTAGCGAGTGACCATTATTTTCGAGATTTCCAGGATTTGTCGTGGTATAGAAATTACTTAAATTGAACCTTATATTGTATGCTATGAGGTATTTTATGCAAATTTAGCAATCGAAGGTGTCTGTTGATAATTCTTTTTTTTTGTCTAAAAATCTTATTTAATGTTGATGAGTAATCCTTACAAAGATTATAGATATGAAAAATCTCTAATATGATTATACAGGGGTATAATATATAGGGATATAATATATAGTATATAGGGATATAATCATGTAATATAATGAATATTCGAATCACTTCAAATATATAATTTTAAATATCGATAGATGGCGCTGTATGAAAAACGTGGCAATGTATAATGTCATTGTTTGTTCCTTTATCCACGCGGCCGAAGCCGTAAGCAAGAGCTAGTTTGTATATAAACATAATATAATTTATTAAAAAAAAATGTTAAATTTTTTGGTATACGTTCATTCATGCTATTCAATTTATTTCTTAGTTATTTAATCTATACTTTTCTTTCAAATGAAAAGCATTCTTTACTTATACATACAAAAATGTAGTCCCTAATTCGCACAACGCGTGCCCACCCTACACCAGTTACAAAATGAACTCAGTACTATCGGGGTAATGGGGCAAATAGCTGCCGGCGGAGTCCTTTGTTGACGATAATTCGTGGCCACCCTGTCTATCGCTCCCGCGTTTTTGTTTGAATGCTTTTTCATTCGACTATTAATATTTCAATGACTGAGTGTTGTTTTGTGTGTGTGCTTGTATAAGACATGTGTAGGTATGTGTGTGTACGTATATGAATAGAAGTATAAAACAAGGGTTTGTGCATGTGTGGGTGTGTTTTAGTTGATTGGTAAGTGCTTAATATAATGGCTATATAATGGCTTTCACGGTTGTGATTAGAATCTATGTTTATCACTATATAGTATAAGTCGCTTTCCGTTGTGTTGCTCTGCTTAGATCTGCTTGTTGAACTGCTTATACCTTAAAAATTACGCGACAAATTTTGATGTTTTTTTTTTAATAGGTAGAGTGATTCAAGGAACAGGTTTATACTTTAAATGTTTAATAAGTTAGTTGAAGCTTATTTAAGGCTATATTCAGATCATCGTCTTATATAAAAAACTACTATTTCAATTAGTACTATTTTTGAGGTGTTATATTATTTAGTTGTATATTCAGTTAAGCATAAATTGTTGTATCCATTTGGGGTAACATTTTTCACATACTTATTACATAGATCAAAATATGGTTTTAAAACTTTATAAAAATTTGTCTTTGATTCAAGTTTATCATCCATATTTATGTGTGTTAGTTTACATTGTCCTTATAAATTATGTTAGTAAATATTAATATAAGAATAGAAATAGATGTAGTTCATTTAAAATGAACATAAAAAATAATGTATATTAATTTGTTTTTATCCTTGTATATTTTTTTCATGTACAATCCGGTTGTATCCAAAGGAGTCTTTGTTAGAATCCGAAGCTACTGTTAAAAAAATGGCCTTTGTCCTGGATGATTTCTTTAGAAAATTGCCAGTATCCAAAGTTAATTAAAAATTCAAACTCTGTCAAATCAATTAGCGAACCTGCTTCATTAATATTTCTCCCCAACGCCCTTTGTCTTGTAAAGTTACTAATGAACTCCAAAATTAAATAAACTCTATTTAAAAAGATCAAGTTTAAACATTAGGATATTTTTAACGGAGGTTGTAAGGCGACTCCTTGAGAAGGTTCCCTTTGTTTTCATATTCTTTGACGGTTACCATTTTTCTATATAAATTGAGCATTGAAATTTAATGTACTAGACGCTGATTCCGGCTGTTTTATGGAGCATTTAATCGGGATTAAAATATCCTATACAGACTATACAGACAGGGTATGAACTAACTTGGGTGTAGTTCATACCCTGTCTGTATACCAAATTTCATCAAACTTCGTTCAGTAGTTTTGCAACATCCTAACAATAAACTTTCTCATTTATAATGGTGTGAAATGTTGTTAATTATTATAGTATTTTATTACATAGCTGGCATCGCCGTGGTGCCACGGCCATGCCAGTTTTGATTGCGACCACGAATAAAATCATATTATTTCCATGACATACAATAACTACATTCAAATTATACTATTACTACAAAGCTGATGAGTTTGTTTGTTTGAACGCGCTAATCTCAGGAACTACTGGTACGTTTGAAAAATTCTTTCAGTTTTAGATAGCCCATTTATTGAGGAAGGCTGTATATTTACCACGGGCGAAGCCGGTGCGTATAAGTCTATAATCATTTTGAAACTTAGAAAATAACTTATTTGTGTATTTATAACTGAATCTATCGTTTCTACAATTTGTTTTTGTAAATAGTTTTCTGGTATTTCAAACTATTTGTGTTTGAAAGTTCAATCACTGCATAGTATAAAAAAGGAGCATTCCGCCGTCTGTGTGTCTGTATCTCAGATTAAAATAACGCAACAGATATCGATGTCGTGATTAAGTGAGATGAGTGATTTAAGAGAAAGGTTTACATGTATAAATACCATAGAAAATAAGGGGAAAAGGGTTTTACTGCAAATTAAACACGTGCGAAGCCACGTGCAAAAACTGGTTGATAAAAATATAATGTCTTACTAATTAGGGACATGTGTGCGTAACGAAAATCGATCATTAAAATGATTGTCTAGGGCATCTACTCCACACTCCACAAGGGAATATGGGACTTCATTTAAAATGTAATTTTTATTACACGTTGGTAATACTGAAATCAAAAACTCACTAACTAACTTTGCATTAGAATAATGAATTTAAAAACAAGCATTCAGTTTGCGAAAACTCTGTTAATTAAAAAGTGAGTAACTTCTAACAAGTTAAGTCTTTAGATCTTCGATCGTAAAAGTTTTAGACATTGAGGTGTAGTTCATTAAGATTTTACTCTTATATCGATAATTTGTAAATTAATAGCGGTTTTGCGTAAAATAAACATGTAACATAGTTTAATATATAATGTGTTCTGTTGAAGTTTTAGAAATGATTACTTTCTAATTAGTCAAATGTTTTATACAGAAATATCAACAAAGAACGGAACTGCTAAATTTATGATATTTATTTTAAAATGCATATGATTAAAATCTTAAAAATATATTGTTTTTATATGAGACAAACGTGCGTACATGTCTCTTATGAATTCATATTAAGAGTATATTTTTCTTAAGAACGTTAAAATTTTGAGTAGTTCATGACTTTGTCACTATTGATATGATATATTTTTTGTATTATAATATAATATATAATATTGTATATAAATTATAACTAAAAGAGGAATATTGTTACACCATTTGTTATTATTTACGAAAATAAAGTTTCATATATATATGCTTAAAATATTCTTTATTAGCTCCAACATAAAAAAATAATGTCGTTGCTGACTGTACTATATCTAGTTAGTTTGAGGTTTTTAGTTTCGAGTCGCCGGCTCCTATATTGTATAACTGTCGATATTCACGCATCGCCTACTTGATCGTATTGGGAAAACCCGCTCACGTAGCGCGCTTCTACGGCGTAGAATGCTTCTACGACGTAGAGCTCTTCTACGACGTAGCACTTATGTAGCAAGTAACAATGCGACGTTGGGTTTCATTCGATCACATAGAATTTCGCATTACTATCTTTATTACACTATTTGTTACTACACAACCTTGGTCCCGGTTATTTGCCGGGTAATAAAGAACGTTATAAATTAATGCTATGTCTCTCGAATCAACGATAGTATGCCACATATACATACAGGCGCAAACTAGTCATTTCGGTATCTGGCAAAATAATCAGCATTGTAGACTTTCTACAACGTTATGCTGAGCCAGGGCGTTTTTACAGCCACAACGCACACACACGTATACACCTCTGGTTATTATTGTTGCAAGTGTGCTGGTATTGTTCTTTCATTATTATTGTTTTTTTTGTAATTATTTTATGTCATTGTGTATGTTGTTTTGTTTCAATAAATCTTCTGTATTATTATTATTTACTAGCTGCGCCCCGCAGTTTCACCCGCGTAAGTCCGTATCCCGTAGGAATATCGGGATAGAAAGTTGTCTATATGTTATTCCAGTTTTCCAGCTATCTGCGTACCAAAATTCATTGCGATCGGTTCAGTAGTCTTTGCGTGAAAGAGCAACAAACACACACACATCCTTACAAACTTTCGCATTTATAATATTAGTAGGAAGCAGGATTTATCTAAGTTATCGCGTCTGCTCGCTTGCCCGCTATTATATATATATATATATATATAAAAGTTAAAAACTATATTTATAAATTTAATTTAATGCGATATGACTGTACAAGCGTGAAAGAGAATTCAATTTATTCTACGCTATTTTAGATATCAATTTAATTAAGTGAAATCGATTTGAGTTATTTTTGCGAGATCGAATTACAAGCTTTGCATATAAATTGAATATTTTAAAGACACCACAGAAGTTGGGAAGGTGATTAAAATTTTGGAATATTTTATGGTGCGATGAACGTAATTCAATTAAAAATAACATCTAGGTATGCCATAAATTTTCGGGTCGTTTATGAGCGATAAGACCTCCCATAATTAAAATCTTTTAAGTTTTAAGATTTCACATGTTTTTGTTTCGTTAAAGTTGCTTTTACATTGATTATCTTTTCAAACTTAAACATTTATTTATTCAATTAGACTTGCTACAGAAGCACTTTTGAATCGTCATAACAGTTTAAACATTTACCACCGGTTCGGTAAGCAGTTTCTACCGAGAAGATCCGGTAAGGACCTCTGTAGTTGCTATTTTAAAAATTTCAACACACTTATTTGTATAATCCTACTAATATTATAAATGCGAAAGTTTGTAAGGATGTGTGTGTGTGTTTGTTGCTCTTTCACGCAAAAACTACTGAACCGATTGCAATGAAGTTTGGTATGTAGACAGCTGGACAACTGGAATAACATATAGGCAACATTTTATCCCGGTATTCCTACGGGATACAGAAATACGCGGGTGAAACCGCGGGGTGCAGCTAGTTTTTAATAAATCTTAAAAAATCGTAAAGGTGACTGACTGACAGATCTATCAACGCAGAGCTGAAACTACTGGACTGTTTGGGCTGATAATACTACGTATATAGTTTTTGTTTGTTTGTTGTATATAGCCATAATAGAGGTTAAGAATGAATATTGATAAATTATGGGTATAATTGATATAACAACAGGATAGGGGGTGGAAGTCTAATGTGACAGCAGAGCTGCGGGAAACAGCTAGGATGTTATATAATACCATACAACATATTTCACTAAATTGAAGCACTGTCTCAGTCACACTCGAACGTTATTCAAGTACTAACTTATAAAATCCTGAAACTATTGGTGAAGATACTTCAATATTCTCGTATACATCAACTGAAGTTAAAGCAAGGTAAGCGCTTTGATAAATTCGGCCGTGCACGTCTAGCCAACTACTGAAATATGTAGCGGCTGTAAGCGAATGCGAGAAACTTTGAGCCGTTTTAGGAGTGTTTTCGACGGGAGGATTAATTGAAATGATTGAAACATTTGTTTGGTTATCTATAAAAAATATATATCACATGCCCTCTAATTTATATTTCATACGGGCGAGAAAGTGCTCCTTCTTAGCATTGTTAGGTGCCTTTTAATTGTCACCCTATCGAAACTCACGCACGGCACCTTATTAAGAATACATAGTGTTTTGATAACTTATAAATTGGTGTCTTACTATCCACGCAAATCTTTGTACTCCTATCAAATATATAAAATTCTCGTGTCACAGTTTTCGTTGCCATACTCCTCCGAAACGGCTTGACCGATTCTTATGAAATTTTGTGTGCATATCGGGTATGTTTGAGAATCGGCTAACATCTATTATTCATATCTCTAAACGATCAGAGTAAGGCAGAACAGCGTTTGCCGGGTGCAGCTAGTTTCTTATATCTTTTGACATTTGATATTCATATACTCGTTGATTATAAAAAACAATGGACTCATTTCAACAAAATCAATATTGCTATAAAACGTCTATTAGATTTCTAATATTGTAACAATATATAATAGTGTATCATCACTAACGCTTGCTTATAACTTCTATCTCAACCAGCAGTACGTAATTTAAAACAAAAGTTGTAAGTAAGGTGAAATATTTATTTAAGATTCTTTTAAATGTATGATTCGCACACTTCACCACAAAATTCATCTTCCAAATACACCTATACTGTTACAAGTATCTTGCCACTCGAATAACACTGCCACAGGACCAAAGAAAATTACCCAAAATGGTCGAGCCGTTCTTGAGTTGTCGGCATAGCAACACATTTGGCGATTCATTTTCATATATAAGATATATAGATGCATAGATTGTAAGATGAATATGTAGATAGATAAGGAAACATATCATAACTGCATCAAAAACACACTCAATGACATCAAAGTACGTTAAGAAAATGAAGGCACCAGTTCCATATCGCCACGTACCAAAAGATCCTACACATATCCTTAGCACGATACATAAATCGATCAATAGACGATTAAAACTTACATTTCCGAACGCAACGTACGCACAATATGTTAAACAATTGGAAATCCAGTGCACTGTATGCGAGGGCACGTCAGATGTGTTTGTGACGGGCAATTTGACGGAACGTCAGAACGGCATGTCCGGGGCATGAATGTGACGTAGGCTGAGAGACGGCTGGTGAAATTGTGAAATATATGAATTTGCGTTCCCTTGTACGTGTGGGGCAGATGCGTTTGATATTCGGTTGAAAAATTGCGCTTTAAATACGTAGCTTGTAAATAAAATGTTATATATACAATAAACATGCGTTTAACTGACTAATTGCTTTCGGAGAAATATGGTAACGAATAAATCGTTTTATAATTATTACATGGATTGAGGTGCGTACCAGACACATCATCTTTCTTTAGGACAGCTAATTACATGTAATTCAATAAGTAAAGTGACAATATGAACCTCTGATAAACTAAGAATATATTGAATATTAAAACAATGAAAGCAATGTTTTTAATGAGACTGGGACTAATTAAAATTAGCTAGTTCGAGTATATCTTGGGAACTAATATTTCAGTATCTATGAAATTTAATACATTTATAGGGCTTACCCCAAGTTGGAGTAATATCGATATTGTAATGGATACGGAAAGTTCTAGACTAGCTCGTATTTAGCAAGTAAATAACTATTCCAAGTACTTAATTTATTTTAATACAATTTCTCAAAGAAATGTGTGCACATTTTTGCAAAGAATCGTTTTCATAGACGCTTAAATCTTACTATTTAATTACGTTATTCTTAGATATTTTTCTTGGTCGATTAGTAGTTGGATACCGATCAGATAAATTAAAATATAATTTTTAAGTGTATAGCCTCGAACCTCTGAAATCCTAATTACTGAGCCACCACGTCTCTTAATCAATTTTACACAAATGTTATCTTCATATTTATACTTATTTACTTTCGTGTTGTGTAATCCATTAACCGAGGAAGACTATGTGCATCACGCTATGACCTACAAATAGAAGCTTAGCAGCAATAAAAGCATCGCAAGAAGGGAAGTATTCCATTTGACAGCAGACAAGGTTGCATGGGTCATATCAGCAGTCCACAATATGTATGTATTGTATACATTTCCCTTTGATTTATATTATTATAATGCCACAATAATAACATTATTATATACTAGCAAACCCAGCGAACTCCGTTTCGCCACCAGATCATGCGTTGACGCTTGGAGTGACAGTTTGTTGTGAGTTGCTTTATTGCCCTAAAAATAGTAAACATCGTTGAAAGTTTGTAA
>NC_052126.1:5029777-5055985 GCF_012273895.1 Zerene cesonia
CTAAGGACCGCGGGGGCGCTACTCCCCGTCACCTCGCCACAAGGTGCCCTGCGGGCTTATTATTATTATTATTAGATGGCTGTATGTGAAAAATCATTTTCCCGCTTTTTTGTTCAAATTTTTCCTGAATTTTCTTTGCTATAAACCTCACGGAGCCCAAGATCTTTCCAACGAATGCAAAACCGTGGAAATCGGTTCCTGCGTTCTGGAGTTATAGCGTCAGGAAGGAAAACCCGACTTATTTTTATATAGTAGATACATACTAGCTGCACCCGGTAAACGCTGTTCTGCCTTACTCTAATCATTTAGAGGTATGAAAAATAGATGTTAGCCGATTCTCATACATACCCGATATGCACACAAAATTTCATAAGAATCGGTCAAGCCGTTTCGGAGGAGTATGGCAACGAGAACTGTGACACGAGAATTTTATATATTAGATTGAAATGAACTGCTTTCAGCGGCTGGCTCTCGGACTCACATAATGCCTCTGTGACACTGTAGGGCTTAAACAATACATCCCATCTGCGTTTAACTGCGGATACAGCGTGACAGGAAATATTTCCGAATATACGTACGGGTTTTTTGGTTTTACGTTGCATTGTGTGATGTTGAAAGATTTAGCTGTAAATACGGGTGTTTGGACGTTGCTATGGCAACGTAATGTTTGGCCGGTGGATTTTATGAAGGGAATATTATTATACGAGAATAGTGACTTAATTAGATTCTTTTCAAATTCCTATGAGCTAAAGTAATATGAACTGTTTCGGTAGAAAACGTCGTATATTTTCAACTGACTTCAAAAAAAGATCTTCACAATTCGATAATGTTTTTTTTTTGTTGAGTGTGTTACTCAGTCTGTTACGACACAACTTTTTATGCGGTGAACCTTTTTTTAAGATTCTGTTTTTTTTAAAGCTGGTGCCTCCCATATGTCCTATTTATATTTATAGTTCTTACGAGTTGATGGTGGTTCAGGTTTTTGTAATAAATTATTAGGTGTTGTTATTTTGTTTTCAGTATGCTGGAATTTCTTGTGAGTCAATGTACAGAAGACCATGTATTTAATGAAAGCTACACAAACTGTTTTCCATATTCTTTGAATACAATATATTATAAAATATATACAATATATATATATTTATAGCATAATGAAATGTAATGAAATCTAGCTAATATATAAATAATATAACAGGAGAAATTAAGGAATTTATATGACAGAATATGTACACTAAAAACGTTTAAGCGACTTTACTTGGCTTATGTTAATAGGATTATATGATTCAATAATAATTAAACCTCATTCCCACTAATATTATAAAGAGGAAAATTTTGTATGTTTGTAACGTTTTCACACAAAAAGCAACGGACTGATTTCAAAAATGCTTTCACCATAAGAAAGTGATACCTTCAATGAGTGACATATGCTATATATGTACCACGGTAGCCGCGCCGAACATTCATTAATATCTTCTTAGTTATACTAGCGGTCCGCCTTGGCTTCGCCCGTGGGACATATATACCCTAAAGCTTTTCTCAATAAATGGGCTGTCTAAAACTGAAAGATTTTTTTAAGACGGACCAGTAGTTCCTGAAATTAGCGCATTCAAATAAACAAACTCTTCAGCTTTATAATATTAAGTACAGATACCATGCTAACATATGTCATTATGCTTTTTATTTACACAGATTCCTTTGACATTTCAATTTAAATTATTTTAAAGCCGAAATATGAATCCTTATCATCCACTTAAGTTATAATAACAACAAATTACTTCATCCTCTTATTAATAAGGAAATAAAATAACGATTGTATCGTATAATTACGCTTAATGCCTGTTTTATTATTACCAAATCATCTCTAGTTAGACGCAAGTTAAAATTGAAATGGCATTGCATAATTCGGGAGCCGAGTCTGTGGCTATTGTTGCATAATTAATGTTTCATTTGTGAGCGAGTAATTAAAATTTCGGCATCGGAAATTCATTGTTCTATTGTTCTTTGTTTGGTGACGTCAATTAATGTAATTAACAACAATTTATCTGTACTGTAGTAATTTCGATTAGGCCAGGTTCAATTGTGTCGTATTAGGTTTCTATTGCAGTTGTGATAAGGTTGAATTTGTAACGGTTTTAATGCCTAAATAAAGCCTACAGCCAGCTATAATTATAACGTAATTAATACGTACTTTTAAATGTTTTCCTAAATACCTAACTTTTTTAAAAAGTATCGTGGTCGTCTTGAAAAGTGATCTGGTGGTCATGACGTCTCAAAGTAGTCAAAATTCCAGTGTGGACAAATGACAGAGATATATACATTGTCTCACAATGTTTCAAAACATTACGGTTATGTCCATAAGCGAAGAATTGAGACAATTTTAATTATCTTTGTTATTTTGGGAATGTAAAAAATATCTTGCGCGTCAATCCAGAAATAATTCCTTAAGTTAAATATAAAAATATCAAGATTATTACGCATTTTATTTAAGGTCCTGGTCGTAATTGCTTTGAAACATCGTGAGTACTAAATAGTACCATAGCTTGGGGAAAGAAGAAAATTCTAACAGTTACCATCTAAAGGCAATTGGACTTTGACCCCATCTGTCAATCTCGCACCTTATTAACAAAGTTTAACACACCTCTTATATACACACTAGCTGCGTTCCGCGCTTTCACCCGCATAAGTCCGTATCCCGTAGGAATATCGGCATAAAAAGTTGCCTATGTGTTATTCCAGTTGTCCAGCTGTCTACGTACCAAATTTCATTGCAATCGGTTCAGTAGTTTTTGCGTGAAAGAGCAACAAACACACACACATCCTTTCGCATTTATAATATTAGTAGGAAACTAGTATAGGATAGGAGGTACATCCTACTATGCTACCCTGGAGCGCTGCAAAACTAGTGCATTGTGCGGTATCACGATAACTGCGCTGGAAATAATTACAGAATACGTTTTTGATATATTACTTACAAAACTATTTAGTACTTAACGGGAATTCATATAATGTTATAGTGAAATATTTTCATGCTTGAGATAGTACGAACATATTTGGTATATAACCGTGTTACTGTTTATGCTTTTCATTATTATATATTGTAAACAAAATATCACATTCGTTTCATACATATCCTTGTATATTATTATGTTATCTGTTCTTAAGTCATACTTTAAGTATTTTCCAGATTAATTGTTGTTTGTAAAAAAAATTGCTGTGTTATAGTTTTTGCAGTATGATGGCTTAATGGTGAAGCCCTTGGATTTAAAATCGATAAGTCGGGGGTTCGAGACCAGGCGAGAGAATAAATAGACTTTTCAATATATTTGTAATTTTTATCAACGAAACAACAGCAAACCTTTTGCAATTTGAATAAGTACCTCCGTGGTTCAGCTACCACGAGTAATTTATCTTAATGCGGTCGCCATTATAAATTTATAAAAAAACAGCGCAAAATATGTCCCACGGCCCACGTAATAGAGTTTTAATTTCAAAGAAACAGCAACGCTCGCAACAGCTCTCACTTAGCCGCAATTAAAACGCAATAAAGTTAAACATATTAAATTACTGTATTGTTCCCGTGACCCGACTACGCTAACCCAATTTCGATGTGATTTTTACGAAGCGTTGGCACAATTTAATCTAAACGTTTTACTACTGGAACTCTTAAAACGTATCTGTTAATAACTATTAATGTTTTATCTCTAAATTAATACATGAATCAGTTTGTGTATGTTTTTAAAACTACTTACTATATGTAGTTAATAATATGTAATTGGATAGTTGCGTTCTGTTTGTTTCGTTTGAATGGCTGAACACATTTTGTTAAATTTTATTGACAACATAGACGGAACGTCTGATATGAAAATTTGTGAGATTTCATTGTGAAAACAAATTTGAAGGGTGGAATAGGGGGTATTCATTTATTTATTTATTGCACACTTTCAAAATATAAAACAGAGATAAAATTTAACAAAAGCAACTTAAAACTAGTATGCAAATGACGGCCTTATGGCTAAAAGCCATCGCTACCAGGCAACCGTTGGGTAAAGGACAAAATGTTTTTTAGCAAAACGCACATAGGCAGGCAGTCTATTGGAAAATTAATAAAAACAAATAAATAGGGTATAAAGTAATATGTTAACGGTTTATTTATATTTCATTTACATTGCAACAGAATAGTATGATTTTTTTGTTGTAAGATTAATTTAATGGTAATGATCCGATGGAGACAGAAAACGGTTTCTTATGTGATTGTTGGCAATAGAGCTGTTGGGTCACCTGATAGTAAATGACCTGCTGGTCATTGGTGGTGCTCCACCCACCAACATTTACAGAGGCTATATGTCTTCGCAAATGGAATGCTAACTTAGAGGAGGGATAAGGACTAGAAAGGGAAAGAAAATGGATACGGCCCTCCGGTGTACAGTGAATCAAAGATTGTTATTTGTGTACTATCTACAACTATAATTCCACTATCAAAGCCTCAAGATAAAGAACAATGCAATAATAATATGACTTGAAATCTCACAAGATTTCGAAAAACAAAATACAATAAAATACTAGGATATCTTGATATATAACAATCTAGTGCAATGATGTATGTGCCCAATGAACTCTTCACCAACTCAACCGATTTTTATGAAATTTGACATTTTATGTGTAATTTGGTCCGACTTAAGACATAGGACAGTTTTTATATCGATTAATCATCCCAATAATTTATAATCTTAATATTTTTAATTATTACTCAGCCACAGCAATGCGTGGCCGGGTATGCTAGTATACTATAAAAGAAAAATATAACATAATAATAAGCTGACGTTAGCTTGATAATATGTTTTATAGTTATGTTATCTAAATATCACGAATTTGCTTTGTTAAATTAATATTTTGTATATTTTACTACACAATATATTAAGGAATGAAACCGACAGGAATTCTATCACATGAATGTTAATAATTTGAACAACAATAATAAATTATAATTATAGAACATAACATTGTAGTAATTATACCAAATAACACACTGTTTCAATATAAAACAATCAACAATTCGCTATACAGGCTTTGCGCTGGTAATGATAATGTGGTATTGATATTTTATTATCCGAAACTCATTTGCGTATAGCATAACTCTATCGACTAAATTGTATGAAATTATATGTTACTAGCTACGCCACGCGGTTTCACCCGCGTAAGTCCGTTTCCCGTAGGAATATCGGCATAAAAAGTTGCCTATATGTTATTCCAGTTGTCCAGCTGTCTACATACCAAATTTCGTTGCAATCGCTTGAGCAGTTTTTGCGTGAAAGAGCAACAAACACACACACATCCTTACAAACTTTCGCTTTTATAATAGTAGGATATTTCATGTTGTGCATCACATTACCACAGAGTTACGCCCAAGAAACACTCGGTCTTTCACACAAGCCTTTTTTACTCATACTTTTTTACACCCTCCGACATCCGGACACATTTCCTCTTTATGATATGAGGCTAGTCATAATTCTGTATTTAATATACCGCTAAATTCTACGAGGCTTAACTCAAGAAAATTCCCGCTCAAGTAGTCTCAACAATGAAATGGTCTATTATACAAGATCTCAAAACGTTTAAAGTAATGCTGGCCAAATTACACTCAAGCATAATAAACCATTTAATGAGAAAATGAGAAATGTAAATTCGTAGGTAGCTCGGTTGAGTTTTATGTTCCACTGGCTGTTGCCCGCAGCGTCGTATTATTAAATTTTTATGGTACAAACTATTTTATCCCATTGGGTAGAACTTAACAAAATCCTTAGTGGATTCCTACGTCATAACATCTATCTGCATGCCAAATTTCAGCTCATCTATCCCGTGGTTTGGGCAGTGCGTTGATAGATCACTATGTCAGTCTATCACCTTTGAGTTATATATATTTAGATGTTCTATTACTTTATCTTTGAGTTATATATATTTAGATGTTCTATTTCTTAGAGATAAGGTAACGGATTTTATAGTTTGATCCTTTAATTTATTTCTGTGTCGTTAATTTGTTGTTTAAAAAAATGGTATATTTAGCCTAAAATATACTAGAGAAAACATTCATAAATCACTTTAAAATTTTGTCAATGAATTAAATTAATAATTGAACCGTTTGTACGTGTATTAAATTAACTGCAGTTAATTTGATAATTAATTTTGTGTTCGTTATTGTAGAGATATTTTATTACATACATCACTTTTTTTGCATTTACAGATTTCGATACATTATCCTCAGAATTAAATGAGATTCTAAAATGCAGTTTCATCAACAATGCAAATAACTCACTTGATGTTATTTATCTCGCTTATATTTTAGACTTAAAAGTATTTCAGAATATATGGATATACTAACTTTTTTGCTCGGCTTCGCCCGCATGATCTAGGTAAGATGTTCGCCACGGTTATGATTATTTTAACTAAAATAAACCAACAAAAACTAATCCGCCTTCAAAGCTAGAAAATTTATAAGAGACTACACCAGTATCATTCATATCACAAGACATACAGTGGTACCCACCAGGCTTAAAAAAATGACGGATTTATATGATACTTGTCAATGATGAAGATAAGGTATAAGTTATTGCAATATTGGGTTCCACCGCTTCCGAAACCACACCTAGTTTTCACATCAAAATTAAACGTCTAGTTTCAAATGCATTAAAATAACTATGTTTAGTATAAAAAGCTAACAAACGTGCTTTAATTATAGTTTCAACTTAACTAAAGTGGGTTAACATCCATGTTAACCCATGTCGGTTACATAACAAACAAACATACAAACATACAATTGAAGTTAATAAAAGCGTGTTAATTTCGACCCATATCAATACATCATCATCAACTAGCTTTGTACTACGTATTTTCCAGTATTATAAATTATCGATTTGCTATATAAAAGCGTTTCCGCGAAGTTTAATACACATACAAACAAAATTCGCACGCGTGGAACGTAATTGAAGCTAATTACCTGATTATTTCGGTTATGTCATATACACCTAGGTCCGCTGTATTCGAAGTAACAAAGGACGTTCATATAAAGAGGAATTTAATCATACTCGGAACGAACTAACCGCGAAAATGTGTTATTACTAGGGCTGTGACTAGTAAAAGAAAATATGTGGCAGGCGAGCACGCTTCAGCACGAATTGGGCCAGCTCGCTACGGGGAAATACTACATCCACACAGAAGACCGGAGTGAAATAGCATACTGCTGTGTTTCGTTCGGTGAGTGGGGGAGCCGAAGGTCCGTATCTTTTTCTTAGTAATTTTTTTTTTTTTTTTTTTTTTGTTTATTTATCACATTTTCTTTATTCCTCTCGTGAATACTTTCTTAATCCATCCATATTTCTTATTAGAAAATTTTAAATTTTATTTCAATGCGGACGAAGCCGGGGCGAGCGTGTATTTATTATACCAGTATGGGCAGTGCCAAGACTCCAAAATACAAGAAAATCTCGGCTCCCTTTTCTAATGGAAACTCTTCATTAATGAAACGCGGAATCTCGCAACATTGCTTCCTAAGGCGTAGATATAATTCGCATTTTTTATAATAATTATTTTCTACAAGTAGGTTCACCATCGTCTCTGGAGGGAGTTCTAATTCTGTAATGATGATAATTCCCTTCTGAGACACTTAAAGAATCACGCCAATCTAAAGTCCCACGGAGTCATTTTGTAAGAGGACAAAAAGAAGCTACAGTCGAAAGATTGAGATATTCACTTTTTAGTATATCGGTTGAAATTAATAGATCTGTTTTACATTAATCGGCGATTGAAAGTGTTTTGTTTTGCGTGGTTCTTGTATAAAAAGCTAAGTGTAGGTCCGGATTATTAATAATTAATTAGGTCTATACCTATTTATTTATCATACATTTACAAAATAAATAATGTATTGAATAAAAAAATATACGAACTTACAGCATAAGGTAATTGCTTACCGACTTTCGTGAAAAAACAAATTTTACTGTAAAATATGAAAAAATAAAATAAAAAAAAGTCGTTAAGTGGCATATATCACTGGAATTTAGAGGTTATGCAAAAAAAATATGAATACAAAACATGTAAGTCTTTTGTTTACTTATAACTTTGCCCTCCACATTATTTAGGGTACGTAGGGTTTGTAGTTTGTCCGAAATGTCAATCAATTTTTTTTTAACATTTATTTTGTAGAATTACTACAACCATTTTTTTCCTTATTGCAAATTGTTAATATAAAAAAGAAAAAGAGGTTCCAACAACAAAGCGCAGATAATATAGATGGAAATAATAAAATAAACGTAATCACAGTGAACGAGCCCGAATCACGTCCATTCGTTTCAGCCCGATCTCCGTTTCGGCTCATTTCGTCCCACCACCTTTTTGTTCTAATGTACTTTCCTGAGATAGCCTCTACTCGGCTGTATTTGTTATTTGTTTAAGAAAATGATTATATCCCCACGACGGTATGTTTCGCTTATCAATTTTATTCCCTTTTCGTACAAACTTTTGATGTTTGTGATTAAACCAGCGTGGAGTCTTCTGAGGTAATTTTCCATTTATGTGGAAATTTTTGGATAAAAAATGTATGAAAATCTGTAGGTTATTTTTACACTTTTGAAATATTAATGTAAGCCATGTAATATGGTATAATTCACAGTGATAAATTGTTATCCAAATATTGTTATAGTATATATTATTAAAATTTAAAAATGTATTTCGGAGTTGATATAACATAAAGTGATAAAACAAAAACAGCTCATTAAAGAAGCGATAGTTTATATCAACGATCCAGGTATGCATTTTATTATAATTAATTTATAACCTTATACAGGTGTACATACGGAAGCAGACATATTATATATTATCATCATTTTTCTCCCTCAAATTGAATGTGCCTTACCATCCAATATTTTCACCCTCATTTCGATGTCCAATAAGCAGAAACTTAGACTAAATCTACTCTTCTACTCTAATATTATAAAGATGAAACTTTTGTATGTTTGTAACGTTTTCACGCAAAAACCACTGGACTGATTTCAAAAATTCTTTCACCATTAGAAAGCTACAACTTCGCTGAGTGACATTGGCTATCTATGTATCACGTGCGAAGCCGAGGGGAACAGCTAGTACGTCAATATACGGCGTCTTACACAGGCGATACGTAATACCTCCGCCAAAGGACTGTGCTATCGCACTATATACATATATGACGTGTTATCTTGTGGACGGAAGCGTTGGCGGGAAAAAAATGTTTTCTTTACATCGCGACTTGGAGCGATGTTCAAAAGGTTTTTGGGTCGCGTAGTTCGTTACATGGACGTAAAATATTATAGCTTGGAGACGGGAGATGTGATTTTATCATAGCATAAAGTAAACTGGCTGTTTTTAACCTCTAGCACAAAAAGAGGGGTGCTTGTTTGGGTGTATGTTTGCGAAATCGTAGTTTTCAAACAAATGGACTGATTTCATGCGATTTTCATTTAAAAGGTAGATTCCTTGTGGTGTTCTTAGCTATGTTTGACGACAATTGATCTAAGATAGTGGGCGCCACAAAATTCATTTTTTCAATATGGGTATTAAATGAACGGGCTTGACTAGTAAAATACTATACATACACTATTCAATTACAAATTCTAGATGGTCGATAACACTAAATGGGGTTTAGGGATGTTAAAAGTTATTATAGAGTTAGATTTAGAGTTGAGTGAGTTAGTTTTATAAGGTGCTGCAACTACCAGTTATATATGTATAACTGGTGGTTATTATAAATTATAATTTAAGCATTGTACGTATGGACCAGATTCACTCTCAAGCTCCCAAATGATTGATTTATGTTCTAGCTTCTCACCACTGAGTCACAACCACCTTATCCATCTAAGTATTTAATTACCCCGCATACAACTGCGTTATATACCTTGTATATAAGAGAACATCAACAATATAGTAACATAATACGAACGTTCACGTTTCGCGGTTGAATTTACAAATTATTGCCGGCCCTCTTATTAAAATTAACCGGATACAATGCTCAGCGAAATTACTGTTTCGGTCTTGCTTGCAATTTGAGACGGCAATGGATGCGCTAAATTT
Source organism: Zerene cesonia (assembly GCF_012273895.1). Lineage (NCBI taxonomy): Eukaryota > Metazoa > Arthropoda > Insecta > Lepidoptera > Pieridae > Zerene > Zerene cesonia. The sequence continues at coordinate 5,039,870 of NC_052126.1, forward strand.
TGGAGGTGAATTGTGGTTCGCGTAGTTTATTATGTTATGTGGTTTTCTGGAGAGTAATCTACATTAATATTATGTAGAAGATATCTTTGTTTATTTATGTGGGCAACTGAGCTGGTGTTAAGATGTTAAGCCATCGCCATCGCCCATGAATGCGTTGCCCGCTTTAAGGGGTAAGCGATAAGGAATGGATTGACTACTGGAAAGAAGGAATAGACTGGGAAGGGCGAGGAAAAGAAAACGGGCCTCCGGCACCCCCCCACGAAACACCGAAGCATGCTACTATTTCACGCCGGTTTTCTGTGGGGGGTACTTCCCCGGTGCGAACTGGCCCAATTCGTGCTAAAGCCTGGTCGACTCCCACAATAAAATATCTGTTGTGAATTATTCGAAAACCTCTTAATTTCACAATCCTTGTGATTCCTAGACGCGGCTAAATATCCAGTTACGTTCCAATTATCTAATTTACTTCTTTTCACAATAATTAAATATAACTAGCGCTATAATGGGGGGGGACTTTTCATTTAATTAAATCAAAACCGAGTATAAGACGGAAATCTTTCTCTTACTAATACTATCCTACTAAAATTATAAATGCGAAAGTTTGTAAGGATGTGTGTGTGTTTGTTACTCTTTCACACAAAAACTGCTGAAACAATTGCAATGAAATTTGGTACGTAAATAGCTGGACAACTGGAATAACACATAGGTAACTTTTTTTCCCGATAAACCGGACAAAAAATAAAAAAAGTTTCGTTTTGAGAAAAAAATTTGAAAGAATAGAAAAAAATGATCACGAGGCGGGATTCGAACCCGCGTCCTTCTGCCAAACCGTAGCAACGCCTCTCGGCCATCCATGATTCCGCAACAGAAATCAGATTTCTTCTACTCTTTCTGTCTTATGAGTAGATGAAATAATCATACATAAAATTCTCGTGTCAGAATGTTACCCACCATACTCCGAAACGGCTGGACCGATCCTCATGAAAACTGAATCATGAAGTCTTAGAATCGGGTATCATCTATTTTTCATACCCTTGTATATATAATATATATATATATTTTTTTGTCATAGTCGGCAATGGAGCTGGTGAGTCGCCTGATGGTAAGCGCTACCACCGCCCATCAACATTTGGAGAGGCGTAAGGTCAAATTAAAAACCTTTCGCCTCTACAAATAGATTGCCGACTTTAATTGGGAAGGGAATGGGAAAGGATTGATGAGAGGAATAAAGGAAAGGACTGGGAAAGGTAAGGAAAAGGATATGGGCCTCCGGCTCCCCCACTCACCGTACGAAACACAATAGCAAGCTATTATTTCACGCCGGTTTTCTGTGGGGGTGTGGTACTTCCCCGGTGCGAGCTGGCCCAATTCGTGCCGAAGCGTGCTCGACTCCCACAATAAACTCCCCAAAATATATATAATATAATATGTATAATATATTATATTATATATATATTATATACAATATATTATATATACAAGGTAAGGATAATAGTAAGGGAAATGATCGTTTGCCGGGTCAGCTAGTTATATATATACCATCTTTCACAAAACGCTGTTAATTCCTGCGAAAGTCGTCGATATACAAATAAAAACTTCCCCAATATCGTTACAGCGTTACGTCAAATGCGGGTAGTTAAGCGGCATTTGGTCCATTAAACCGGGCCGAACGTATCGCGGAATGGCACCGCACTAATTGCTAATGTAATTTCGTTTGCACTCCAAAAACTCGGCTTCATTAGAAAGCAATTAGTGAAGCGTCCGTTGGTATATACTTTTAGTTTGCTATTTTATACGAGGGTGCGTTGGTACTGATATACCATACTATAAGCTTACAGAATTCCTGTATGAATTACTAGCTGCGCCCCGCGGTTTCACCCGCGTAAGTCCGTATCACGTAGGAATATCGGAATAAAAAGTTGCCTATATGTTATTCAAGTTGTCCAGCTGTTTACGTACCAAATTTCATTGCAATCGGTTCAGTAGTTTTTGCGTGAGAGAGCAACAAACGCACGCACATCCTTACAAATTTTCGCATTTATAATATTAGTAGGATAGTAGGATTAAGTGACAGTTCTTTTATACAAAAAAGGGTGCGGTATCCCGGGGAGGATGGTGCCACTCCAGGCTGCACACAGCACTAAGTACTAAGTGCCACATGACAAAAAAATGCTATCAAACACAAAAAGAATCACGTCAATCGGTTGAAAACCTACGCAGTTGTCGTGACATAAAGTCGAAAATTAAATACACGCAATTTGGAAACTGTTTGTGAGACGTTGGTTGATAAAAAATACAAATGTCATTCATCAAATATATTAACCACATGTTTTTTCATAATTACCTACCCATAGTACTTCATCTATTCTGTATACATTTCCATACACTTTTGTCTATTATAATAACCTAATTAATTATCTTTTCATACAATATGCCTGATCCTTTTTATAAAGGAAATAAATAACCAACGCACACAAACCAAAGATAGCATAAATCCATTCATTCCACACAAAGCGAGCCATAGACAAGCAAGGCTAGAACACAAAATCTAAAGGCGGGTGACCATAATTTAACGGTAATTCATTCATAAATAAAACTTCCCGCGGCTCGACAGTTTCGCCGACAATAAATCGCAATTTGCGCCGCCATCGCGTTTAATGAGGCTTCATTCAGACGCGGTTGAAATTCAACACTGAAAATTTCAATTTTCGTGGCACCCGGTAACAAGTTGTATTCAGCTTCAGTGAGCGCACGGTGACCACGGTTGCGGAGTTTGTGGGACTTGAGTTTTTTACGATAATTTAATACTAGCCGCAATTTTATTTGCATGGTGCACCCATTGACGTATAAAAACTCAAAGTCATCAAAAATTGACAGAAGTTAAACTCTGCCTAGGAGCGCGTATTCTACAATGTTTACTTATTAACGATACAATAGATTTTGAACATTGATACCTCTAAATAAGGTTTATTGGTTAACAAAAAATTGCTTGTTTATACATCTCTAGAAAGAACACCAGCGTGTGGGAGCCTCTAAAATAATCTTGAAAATAGGGATCAAATCTCATAGAGCTAATCGCCTTTAGATCAGTAGTAGATTTTTTATTTTTACTATAAATTAATTCATCCATACATACAACATTTCGCTGTGCTGATTGAACTGAAATTTCATTAGTAATTAAATTATTCAGATATAAAGTACGTTAATTTTTCACTTGATTGAATTCATCAGTTTTTAATCATACGCTATGTAGTGATTTTAATTTTAAAAAGTCCTAAATATTATGAATGTATATATTGAAATATGCAACAAACATTATTGCCGGAAAATCGTAAGAGACATTACGTAATCACTTAAAAATAAGTGTGTCCCATTACCTCCAACTTACCATTTAATTGTAATCATTAGAATATTTCACATTCTGAAAACCTAAATATATGCTAAACCTACTTAGAAAACTGTACGCGCACTCTCGGATTCGAAAAACACTGAAACAAACGTGGAAGTTTTATATATAACTACCGCCAACTTTACATGTATTTTTATACTACATTGTATCTTAATATTCGCTCTGATACAGAATGGTCTTGATTGCCGGACAAACATCTAAACAAACAAACTTTCACATTTATTATATTAGTGTGATTATTACTTTTTTATTTATAGCTGTAAGTTTTCTTTTCATTAAATAAATACATTGATAAATTTCATTTGATGTCTATAAAAAGTAACTAAATTACAACAATTAAACACAAAAAAATCACTTCAATCCATTGAAAGTTACCAAATAACAAAACTAAAAAAAAAATACTAACTGAGAACCAACGTCATTGGCAACGCTAGTTAAATAGCTAATATTTACATGCTCAATTTTACTGCTAATAACAGACAAAAATTGTCTTAAATTTACTCAGTAAAATGAGAAATGTGTTAATTAAATTATTTAAACACACAATAGTTAAAACGATATCATAAAAGAACTAACTAAAACCTTGAAATAATTCTTTAAACCGTTTCATATCCAATGAATTGCTAATGTATTCCGCAATTAGCTAATGAGCAAGAGAAAGCTTTCACTACGCTTTTTATTTACTTGTAAATGCACTGTTTTTTGCATTATAATTAAGTTTTTTTTCAAACAGAATGCGTTCATGGCAATTGTAAAAGTATTTGTGTCTAAAATTATACAAACACTCAACTGTATTGTGGGTTTTTAGAATGTTAATAATGACATAATGGAATTGAATTGAATGCCAATGAAAGAAGCATACAACTCGTTACTATGGCAACCAAATAACGCTGACCAAAAGCACCTGTTTAACATATTACTATTGTGTGTTTTTATGCTTGTAAGGGCATGAAATAAAAAAGATACTCCTATGACGTATGGCCCCAAGAGTGACTGTATCACTTATTATGACATTTGAATAATTTTCCTTAATAAAAATGCCAAAATTCGTCATTGATTACATCAAATATATCAGTTCGAATTCCTGCTCACAGTATTTTCCATTGGAAAACTACAATTTGAGCGATTAAAACTTGTATTTCAGTAATGAAGGTATATACTTTATTATTATTATTAACAATTTGAATTTAGTCTATACTATTTAGATGTTTATGTAACACTTAAGTGTTAAAAGGACACTGAATGATGAATACTGAGAAATTCAAATGTCGTTTTTAAAACTGGTCTCTGTCTAGAATAACTGCTAGCAATGCAAAGGGCATGTTGTTCACACGTCAATGTATATAATTTATATTTTCTTTAAACCCGAGCGACGCCGCGTGCGGAAAGCTAGTTTTAATAATATTTATAACAAAAAACCTAATTCGCCTTTAATTCATCACAGAATTAGAAATTAAATGGACATTAGCTTTTAAATAAAAACATAATAATATAAAGTCATCCTGTAAAAGGAATCAAGTGATAACACAAAAAAAAAATACAGTCGAAATGATCACCTCTATTTTATGAAGTCGGTTGAAAAGTGTTTAAATCTCAAATGACATAGAGTCGGCCACAAATCTAATTTATACGGAGATTCATTTAAATTTTCATGCCCCGTTTTACGGGCTCCCATAAATGTTAAATCTGTTTCGCAGTGTTTTAAACGATTTCATTTGACTAGTACAGCTCTTGTCTTTAATTATTATCGAGTTTGATTACTTTCTGTGACGAGTTAATGTTTGGTTTTGTATAATGATATATTATTGAAATAGAAACGTTTATTTGTAAGGTTACTATTGGTTTGTTAGCAAACGCAGTCTTGAATGTGGTGGTTCTTGTATAGCTATCCTACTATCCTACTAATATTATAAATGAGAAAGTTTGTAAGGATGTGGGTGTGTTTGTTTTTCTTTCACGCAATAACTGCTGAACCAATTGCAATGAAATTTGATACGTAGACAGCTAGACAGCTGGAATAACATATAGGTAACTTTTTATCTTGATATTCCTACGGGATACGGACTTACGCGGGTGAAGCCGCGGGGCACAGCTAGTAGTTTTATAAAGTCATTGTTTGTTATCATACTAATGAAAATATCTTTTAAATTATGTTAATCTTTACATGTCATATGCTTGTACCTTAGTTATATCTCTGAGCGAAAAAAGGCATATTTAAAAGAACCATATTGTTGTTTTCTTGTGTTTGATTTTACGCATTATTATTAGTATTATACATTTAGAAATTAAAAACTTTTTAACGTACTCCCCGTGATCACGTTCGCTGTAAAGTGTTCGAAACGTCGGGTTTATAAATTAATGAAATCGTTTAAAATCCGTTAAAAAGTTTTTAATTTCTAAATATATGGTTGTTGTTTTCAAAATCATCCAAAAACATAACGATTTTAATGAAATTAAACATGCAATAAACTTAACTTGCCTTTATATGTAAGCAATTTTGTAATTCTGTATGAGGATAAGAAAGGAAAAGCCGGAACGTCGAAGTATGTATTAGTAAAAACTATTAAAAGAACATCTCCCTTGCTTGTAAGTTTAACCATCTTGGTAAGCAAAAATATTCTCTGGAAGCCGCAGTAAAGTACTCTAAAATATTACCTTAAAAACCTTCAAGTGATAAAAACGTCTTATACGTAGTATTGAGGTGCGTTCACATAATGGAATGTTCCGGAAATATTGTAATAGAACATTCCAGAAACTCGCTAACGAATTGTAATGATCGCACTAAAATATTATAAATATGTGAAAGTTTGTTTTCTTGGATGTTTGTCCGTCAATCACGCTGAAACAACTGAATGGATTTTTATGAAATTTCGTAAACAGATAGCGTATGAGGTGACTTGGGTCATAGGATAATTTTTATCCCTATTAAATGCTCCCTTGTGATAAAGCAGGAATCTTGATAACCGGGCGGAGCCAGGACGAGCTTCTAGTATCAAATAATAAATGTTCTAATACATCTAACTAGAGTTGTCATTGCCATTACTCTAATGTTTTCTTAATGAAAATAACACAATGTCTATGTTTATAAATAATGTAAAAATTTGAAACATTCGCTGCATCTCTGCACATGACTTGTAGAAAAGGATATATTATTTCTCTGATAAAAACTGTAATATGTCTACTATCTCACAACCAAATCCTAGTATCCTATCCTATCCTATCCTACTAATATTATACATGTGTTTGTTGCTCTTTCACGCAAAAACTACTGAACCGATTGCAATGAAATTAGGTACGTAGACAGCTGGACAACTGGAATAATATATAGGCAACTTTTTATCCCGATATTCCTACGAGATACGGACTTACGCGGGTGAAACCGCGGGTCGCAGATGGTATCATTCAAATCCGATCAGAGAGAGGCATGAACAAGACAGAAAATCAGTTACTATCGCATTCATAATATTAGTAGGTACAGTATCTTATATGAACGTAATGGTCCATATGCTCTTACCTTTACCGTGCTTTTTTGCCAGTAGAAATAAATTCTCTATCTCCGCTCAGCGAATTGAAAACTCGCCGGGATTTATTGACAATTCCATTGAATGAATCGCGAGTTCCTCCAGTTTAAATCTGACGCAATTATTTTGTTTTGTAATTAACTAATTGAGGGTAGTCAACTATATGAATTTCACTAAATCTATAAGTATGTATGTATGTTTATCTCTATGTATCCATGTATGTTTATTCTTCTGACTGATACTCCAACAAGGGGAAAACTAGTACTGAAAATTAGTACTAAGCATTACGCGTAGCACATGCTGAGTAGTTTCCCTTTTTAGCATCACACCAATTGGTTAGTAAATAATAGTTGAAAGCTTTTGAATTCATGTAAAAAATGATAATACATAGCAGGAGTGGAAATATAAAAGGGTTCATTGCACTGCATAATGTATCGATAATAATTCAACCATAAATTATAACCAGTTGTTTGCAGTATTTAATTATTAATGGATGTACGTAACCGCATTATTTCGCTTGCGAGCTTCCCGGTATAACAACGGTTTAATTCATATAATTTTCGTATAATATGTATTTTATTTCGGTGAACGTGTAAATCATTATGGAATCATTGGCTGGCGAACTAAGTTAGCTCCGGCGACTTTCATCGTGGAAAATGTGTTGATAAAATCGCCAACAACACACAGACGCAAAGTTTTATTAACGATATCTCATTAAATTAGCGACACAAATAACTATTTTTTGTTAAAATATTTATGTAATTAATACCTACCTCCTGCTTTTTACTATTTCTTTACACAGTGGGTTGCTGGAAGAGATCACTCTTTAGTGATAAGGTCGCCTTCTGTGCTGGTCTAGTTGTAAGTTTTTATATTTAAGGTTTATTTGTATACCAGCCCAATAAAGTGTTAAATAAATACATAATAAATAAATATTTTTAACTAAGGAAAACCGCTTTCATACTGTCACTAGTCCAAATTAAAATGAGACCACATGAAAGACACCAGCTGCTTGAATAAAAAAGGAATCATCAAAATCGGTTATTCTAGTAGAAAGTTATAAAGAAACAAACGCACAGAAAATATGACTGAGAACCTCCTCCTTTTTTGAAGTCGGTTAACAAGGCATCGATATGAAGTCGATCAGTCCAAAAAATGACGTAGTATTGTGAAGAAATATTTCGTTAAAAGTGAATTTAGTTTGCAGATTCTTATGCAGGATGTTTTTTATATTTTCTTCTTAATAAGGATAGTTTCGTAGTTACGGTCCAGTAACTACTAGACCCGTATTATCACCTATAACGGATATAACCTGAGACCAACTATAACAACAAACATTCACATACTTTAAAGATCATGTTTCCTTAGGGACAACGACCACGGCGAGGGGGTCGCGGATGAATTTACACGCTCCCGTGGGCTCTTAAACGGCTCGACGGAACACAGTGTGGTTTTGATCGGTAAGAATCCGACATAACCTGGCTCCTTTCCCGGGGTAAAGATACCCAATAGATGTGGTGAAGGTGTGAAGACGTGAAGAAGGCGGCAAGATTTCCCCACAAAAAACAAACAAAAAAAAGCCACAATGACCATATTACGGAAGCGGTATATGCCGTCTGAACAAACCTAGCGATGTAAACTTAGATTTTAAGAAACGATCAACTAAGAAATTCACGTCGCTTTAATTACTTTTCCGTAATTAGCGTGTTATAATAATAAGCGTAATCACCATAGATGATAGTACACCATTGGAGGGTATAATAAGAGTATAGATTAAAAAAACTTACAGATGTAGGTACCGATATTATCATAAAAGATTTTATTTTGGCTTACAATACCGTTATTTTGTTACAGTTTTCGCAATCACAGTGAACATACCACAGGATGAAAAGGACGCCCATAGACTACTCTTCAAACAATATAGGTAATTACCTTCATAATTATATTCTTAACAAACAATTAAACGTCTTGAAATTGTCAGAACTAGATCAAATATTAATGAGACCACACGAGAGATTTCAGCTTCAAATAAAAAGAGAATCATCAAAATCAAGTCAACGAATCGAAAGCAACAAAAAACATAGTAAAAAGAAAAACCTTCTCCTTTTGAAGTCGGTTAAAATGTACATATTACGCAATTCAAAATCATTGCCTCCTACCTCAATGGCATCTGATACTTAAACAAATTTGTAGTGGCAAAATAAAATGATATAGTAACAACGTTGTACGTTGTCATCTAATTTAAAGTAACAAAGCAAATAGCTGCATAGCCTATTATAATATTTTCCGATTAAATAACAAAGATAAAAAAACCTTCTTCAATGACAGATCAACAAATGTGTCTCCACTCTTGTACAGAGTATACATAAGGAAATTTATTGAATCCTTTCGATTCTAATTAGGATTATAAAACAAATTCATGTTAGTATATTGTCACTGATCCTTGATACAAAGTTTGAATTAAATCTGTTGTTAAAAGTAATACATAAAGAACATACAATGAAACTAAGCTTACGTATTAATAAATAAATGCAGGTACCTATATTTTAAAAACTTTTTAAGCTTATGCTTAACTTATGAATCGTTAAAACATGTGATAATTTATACTCATCGCTCGTTGTACTTTCATAATTTCGATTCTCTTTAAACAAGGATAGCTGGCATATTACAAAAAAAAAAAAAACAACCAGTAAAAAATGGTTGCCTGTAAAGTCGGTTTTACGGGCGAAGATTTTACGTGACAACGTCTTTTTCTCGGTAGAATATTTATTGATATGAATATTATGAAATTGCACAATAGGAACAAGGAATTGAATGAAAATAGGAATTGCAGAAATTTTAACTATAAAAAATATATTTTGTTTACTAAAAAGACAGAGACAGAGACAAAAGCACGCGCCGATTCAATGCGCCTAATTCTCTAGTGCTGCGCGCGCGGCGGACCGATCATAGTTCGGTGACTCATCGTAACGTTACCGGGCGTTACACTTTTTCATGAGTGACTCCGAGCCGCAACCTAATTTAAGACGTTGTCACGTCAAAAAAAAATGAACAATCAAAATAGTATAATATGCCAGTTATTTCACAGCTTAATACACAGCCAATTTTAAAACGTTAGTGCATTTAAAATTGGAACTATCAATTTCAAATATGGAACATAGACTAAAAAGAGGAAGAGGAACTGAGATACTGCTGTTCCAAACGATTACACTCTATTTGAGAGCGTAAGTAACGCATTGAAGCATGTTTCCTTCATTGTTGAGCCATTTCACATAATTTTCTAATGCTGGTATAGTTCTATAGTCTATGGTATGCCAACGTTAGAGCTATACACTCTTTACTCTATGCTCTATGCAATAAGCAGTAATGTGATTGTGATGAGTCTGGTTAGATAATGTTTATCCTTTTTTATTCTATGTTTTGTAATGTGTAAGATACATTTGGTTTCGCTCCTGTCAAATTACGCTAACTTTTTTGTATAGTATATAAGATTAAACATAAAATTAAAATGTATTCGAGAAATGTATTTAATTATATTATCATTCTAATTAGGTTGGCCAGGCTTCAATGATTTCCTTACGTATACGCTGTATAATAAAGTAAATTTAAATATAATTAGTGAATATAATTGAGAGCAAGTGAGACAATAAAGTAAATTTAAACATAATAAACATTAAATAAAACATAATAAATGCGTGCTAATGAATTGGCTATATACCAAAATATTTTACTGTAATCAGTTATGCCCAGGCGTCGTGTAATGAAGAACAATCAAATTTAATTCAGGTTTTAATATCCCAGACCGCAATAAACCCTAGCGAGATGCTATATAGTGACTTTGACACTCTTTAACTCATAAATTGACAGGGCGGTGGCACAATGAGAATGTTGTGAAAATATTTATTTGTATTATATAAAACATGTATGTTTTAGAAATGTTTAAAGTAATATAATAAGAGTTACCGTTTAGTTTTCCGTTAGAAATAGCTGTAACTGAATGCTTTTGTTATAACTAGCATTAACAAGACAAAACGCGTTAAAAACTAGAATTCACTATTTTTTCTCAACCACCTTAAAGCATATAATATATGAAAATATTATTTATTTAAGCTCTATAATTATTTAGCAAAAATATATTCAGGTGATAATACCGAACGGTTTATTTACATCATATTTTGCAATTAAACCTATATATCCTAACCAACCTAAACAAAATTATTTACTGTGTGTGGAAATTATTATTTTATTAACATTATACACAGCAATTTATTATCATCGTCAATTTGAACGTCTCAAAATTTATTCTAAATAGTTTGTCAATATATTGACCAGAGGAGTAAAATCCCATTGTACCACCAGCCTTAATCGGTACAGTCGCGTCCATAAAACTTTAAAGGCAATAAAACAACGACTTTCCAGCGGAACAGCTGATAAGCGCTTTTTATTTCACTGTCCAACATTAAAGTGCTTCAAAGCGATTCTGTCGTTTTGTACGTTAATGTACTGCTCGTTTTAAATAAAGGGTACAGATAAGAAGAAAATTTGTAACAGCAGCCCACGTTTGTTTGAATGACGTCACTTATACACTTGGTAAAGAGACAGAGTTTTAGGAAATTTACCGGGCCGAAGCCGTGGGGGAACGCTAGTGTTTAACAAAATTGTAGTTTTCTTATGTAATGGAGCTTTTCTGTCACACTTTAAAAATTTTGATGGATCTATTCGCGTATATTTCTCTTAAGCGATTTTTAATTCTCATATAATTATCACTTGCTGGATCAATTTTTTCCATATAATGAACATATTATGTGCAATATATAATCTTACATCAAAATATATCTAACAAACCGCTCATCCCGGCTTCGCTCGGGTTGTCCGTGGAATAACTATAGAAAATATAGCTACTGTGACTTTGTATTGGTAGAATAATTTATAAATCGATCCAGAAATATTATCCCATACGTCGCCACAGTGTAAACATAAAATCTATATAAAATAAAATTCTCGTGTCATTGTTAGCTACTCCGAAACGACTATACCGATTCTCATGAAATTTTGTGTGCATATCAGGTAGGTCTGAGAATCGGCCGATATCTATTTTGCATGCCTTATATGATAAGGGTAAGCCACAACAGCGTTCGCCGGGTCAGCTAGATTATTTTTGCTACTAATATTATAAATGCGAAAGTTTGTAAGGATGTGAGTGTGTTTGTTGCTCTTTCTCGCAAAAACTACTGAACCGATTGCAATGAAATTTAATACGTAGATAGCTGGACGACCGGAAGAACATATAGGCAACTTTTTATCCCGATATTCTTACGGGATACAGACTTACGCGGGTGAAACCGCGGGGTGCAGCTAGTATAAATATAAATTAACTTACTAATTTAGACATAATACATTTCTTCGCATCATATCAATCGTAAGTTTTCCAATCATCTATCTATACAGATCCAATTATAACTTCCATAAGAAGCAAAACGATAAACCCATATAATCTCATCTTTCCCAGGAACACGGCGACGCGAGCCTCGCCCGGGATAGCGTGGGATTTACCCGGCCACGGACATAATCGTAAGTACGAAGCTGTACGGGTACACGGAGACAATATGTGGCGATTGAGGCTTTTTTATTTTATAGCATTACCGTTGATAGAAATAACATTATAAGATGCGATACAATGTATTCTACTAATTCCTACTAATATTATAAATGCAAAACTTTGTAAAGATGTGTGTAACATACACTTTCTCTTTCACGCAAAAACTACTGAACCGATTGCAATGAAATTTGGTACGTATATAGCTAGACAACTGGATAATACATAGGCAATATTTTATCCCAATATTCCTACAGGATGCGGACTTATGCGGGTGAAACCGCGGGGCTCAGCTAGTTTATTATAATAGTAAATCTTATATGACAACGGTGACTGATTGACTGATCTATAGGTATAAACGCACAGCCCGAACTACTGGATCTTTCGGGCTGAAATTTAGCATGCAGATAGCCACTATGAGTAGGTTTCTGTTGAGAAAAGGATTTTGATTAATTTAACTCCTAAGAGGGTTAAAAAGGGGATGAATGTTTGTACCATGAATATTTATTACGACCGCGTGGGCGAAGCTGCGGACAACAGCTAGTAACTGACAAACGAAATACATCCAGGGAACGTCGCAGGAGAGACCCGGTGCTTCTGTGTATACTTTTCCTTTTTGCAAACTGTTTTACGGAAAATTACATGATTCAAATAAGTATTTAATTAATAAGTAATTGAATTCAAAATTTTGTATAAAGTTTTTTTAATGTGCGCATTTACATATTTTATAATATATAAATAACGTTTACTTAGAGAGCCTATTCATTCGCGACTACAATCTCTATTTTCCTTAGTCACACTAAAATCTTAATATAATAGTAACTATTTAATAACCTGCGGTAATAGTCGTTTTAAAACAAAAACAACTTTATTGCTTTTATTCAGATTGTTTAACTAGAATTTGAATAGAAATGGTTTTCTTATTGATTTCGATAAAAAAATGCTATAGGCAATGTCTTTCAAGTTTTTTTCATATAATTTTCGTATATCAATCGAATGGAAAAAGATTATTTATATTAATATTCCTCTGCCCGATACAATTTACTTTATTTTGCTAGATTAATAAGACAACGATCCATGCAATGTTGTCTGCTATATATGTGAACAGTAGAAAAATTATCATTGATATTTCTAGGTTATATGTATAACTTCTTTTAAATAAAGTTAGAGTATTAGTAAAATACTATATAAGAAGATTAAAAATAAAACAGAATTATTGAAGATTCCATTTCTTACACGAAACCACCCTAAGTATTTCGTAACCAACTTCAAGTTGTATTAAACGAAGCAAAAACTTAGTTCATTTTCTTGTTTGAAAAGTATAAAGTTTGCGAGATAAAATGGTTTTTAAAAAACCCCAACGAAACTTTGTCGTGTGAGCATAATCGTTTCCTTTCTTTTGTCATAAAACCTGTATCAGAGGACCAGTAACATGTTGCCTTAATCTATTTATTTTTAACAAAGCGGACCTTATCCGACCCTGTCTACCGGGGAAATGACAAACAGGTGAAAGTTAAATAGTCGTTAAGTATTTTTATTGTTTTTAATTGTGACGCAAATTTCTTAAGGGTTACTTCCTTAAGATCCTACCCCTGACTATAACAAAGATAAGCTAAAAAGTATTGTAGTAATCGGTCGAGCCGTTCATACGTGCTGCCGTGATCATGGAAATAGATGGGAATACGGTTTCATTTGTAACTGACAAACGAAGGAGGTTCTCTATTCGACTGATTTATTTTTTGGTCATTTGACGTCTCTGTGAGTTTTTAAACGATTGACATGATCATTTTTTTTATAGGAAATTGTTGCCATGTGTGTGTCCCGTTTTAGAAGTTTGTGTATGGATGACCTGGATGATGATGACGTGGATGACCCTTCTTATTGAAAAGCAAAATAGAGATATCATTATCAGCTCATATTGTTCCCCATGCAATTGTATAGATCGTCTATGAGGGTACATGCTTCAATTTACCAGTCACGAAATATGGAACTGCATACGTCAGCAGCATTTTTTCACATAAGACATCATATGTTTCATCCGAAACTGCGTCATGTGACGGCGCTTCACATAAATTGACACATTTCAGGATGAAATTCTCATGTATGTAATATACTAGAAATTCTAGTGCTATCGGAATGGAATTTTCTAGAAAGTTACAGTCTGCGTATTTCTTAGTTTAGCTCAGAGACATTTTAGATATGGATGAATTTTATTTTTGACTAGCTGTGCCCTGCGGTTTCACGACGTGTATTATAAATATATAGCTTATAGCTTGTAACACTGAATGTCAATCTATTAATTACATTAATTAATGTGAAAACTATAATGGCAATTATTAGAATTATACTGGATTTTATTTTTTTCTTTTTTTTATTTATTTATTTTAAAAGAAACTACATATTATACATTAAATAACGCATACCAAAAACAACAAAGATTTGTCCCGTATGCAAAAAATAAAAAAATAAATTTCATAGCGGGCATCTGAGCTGATGGTTCGCCTGATGGTAAGCGATCACCACCGTCCATGAATATTAGCAGTATTGCCTCTGCGAATGCGCTGCTCGCTTTTAAGGGGTGAGGGATCGACGACTGGCAAGAAGGAATGGAATGGAAAGCGTGAGGATAGGGAACCGGGCCTCCTTTATGCAACAACATCTAATTGTAGCAGCGGTTCCTGAGATTAGAAGGTACAAGCAAAAAAACATTAGTTAAACAGTGGTACAAAGATCCGATTAAGTTATTGTATAAAAGTTTTTTGCTCTTTCATTTGTATAAAATTAATGGACCGAAATAGATGAAATTCTCTATTTATGGTCCGGATGTTCCTTACAACTGTTTGCTTTACATTGATTATATTGATTTTGTCATAGTTATTATATAAGAAATACAAATAAGAATGAAATAATGTTATTTTTTTATTATTTTCATGTATTTCTTTGACTCTAGTGACCCAGTTTTGACGAAACCTCTGATTAAAGCAAGCAAACGTAATAAAAAGACATTTCAAAGTATTACTCTCCATTCCTTTATTTAAATAACAAAAGTATTTTAAAATTTGCTCAGTAATTATATCTTTAGCTAGCAGTCCGCCCCGGTTTCGCTCGTGGTATATACACTTTTGTCCTATAGCCCAAAGTACTCCTTGAGCGGATTACGTAATTAAATAAAATATCTAATATAATAGTAAATTTTATGAAATCATTTTAATAGTTCCTGAGAATAGTGCGTTCTAAAAAACTATTCATTCTTCAACATTGTAATATATAGTTCCTATAGGTAAAATATAATCTTATTTATTTAATTATTTATTTATTTTTTATTGCACACTTGAAAAATATAAAACAGAGATAAACTTAACAAAAGCAAGCAAGCAAGCTTAAAACTAGTATGCAAATGGCGGCCTTATGGCTAAAAGCCATCTCTACCAGGCACCCGTTGGGTAAAGGACAAAATATTTTTTTAGCAAAACGCACATAGGAAGGCAGTCTATTGGAAAATTAATAAAAACAAAAAAATAATAAATCAACAATAATAAAAAAGTAACAATAAAATATAAACTACTTACAATAATTTTAATAGCAATACA
>NC_052126.1:5056406-5082306 GCF_012273895.1 Zerene cesonia
CCCGATATTCCTACGGGATACGGACTTACGCGGGTGAAACCGCGGGGCGCAGCTAGTATATATATATATATATATATAATACCATATCCAAAATACACCTTATATACACTTACATACATTGCAATCTTATTAGCATTGGTATAAATGCCGCCTTCTGTACCTATCTTTTCATATTATGTCTATTGTATTGTTCTTTCTTTGTGTACAATAAAGTATTTTTATTATTATTATTTATTATAAAGATATAAGTTTTGCTTTACTGTTTTAAGAAGTGTGAATTTTTTATTTGCAAGGCAAGCTAACTCTGCATAGGTAGCGCATTAGACATTAATCAAAATATATCTATGAAATTTAACTTCTTGATTGCTAGGCAACAAAATCGCTTGAACAAGAAAGAAAAAAACAAATGCATCCTTTTCCTTCAACCTTTCTAGTCCGTTCCTTCGTTCCAGTCATCGATCCTTTCCTTATCCACCTCAGTTGCCCGCTATAACATAAAAATAAATATCTTATGGCAGTACGAAAAATGTCCACATTTTCCACTTTATCCGCAACATACAATTAAGAACTAGTACCAAAATACTGTTTTTACGAGGTCGAGACAAAAAACAACACCTGTATTGTTTAAACTGCACCGGTTTCCGTGGGTCTGTTTAAAACGTATTGTTTCTAACAATGCTTAATTAATATTTTTGTTAAAACTGCAGCTTTGTATTTTTAAATGTATACACGTCTTTTTAATAGTACCATTGCTAGTTTATACAGTTACCATTTGGGAATACTATGCTGCTGTGTTTTCTCTGATTCCGCTCGGGTTGAATGGGAAGAAAAATTATAAAAATACAATGTATTTTTCTGCTTATTCTTTTCATAAATCAACGCAATTAACCATATATTTTAAATTTAGCTATGCTCAATCTTCGTGATTAATACTGGCATTCTAAATATCAGTACTTAATGCATCTAAAAATAAATGTTGCACGCTGACTCTGTCTTTTGTCTTTTTTGTCTAGAGTATAAAGTACCTATATCATATACAGCTGTATTTAAGAAAGTATTTACGAGATTTCGTTCACCGCTCAGCCTGAAACAATTGGTTTTCTTTCCAAGTTAATTAATGGTGTATTGTTCTTTTGTTTCACTGCTTTTTATCGAATACCGCCTAAAATGTTGGGGAAAGGAAAGCTTATTTCGAACGTAGTTTACAGAATGAGTTTCGCTATATTGTTTGTTTATTTCTCTTATACGGACGGTGATTAGTTGTACATTATCAAAACATATTTACGACTGTTATTTAGCGTGTAATTTCTTATTTTTCCATTATTTTTGGGGATTTAGGTAATTGCAATTTCAGCAAATACCACATTGAGAGTTATGTGGGTTATCTTTTATGCGGTGAATATTTTTTCACTGCGCGGGCAAAGCCGCGTGCGGATTACTAGTCATATAATTAATGTGAAAGAATATGAGGATGGATTAATGTATGTGTCTATGCACTTTATAGATATAACGCATTTGTATCAGCGCTTGCATAGAGTTCATTCGCTTAGGCGACTGTGTCGACGGCCAGCATGCGACTAACGTAAACCATAACCAGCCTAAAGGAAAGTCTCATTAACAGGCGTAATATAATAAAGTATGAGCTTGTTATAGACCACAGTTCTAATCTGGTGAACTACGTGTTCCGTTTTAACAATAAAGTTAAATTCTCCATCATAGCCCATATGTACTCTACGCGAAACCGCAACTACGAAAAACTCCACTGCAATTTCCAACCGACTTAGTATAGTACCAACTCTGCAATGCACTCCAAAGTTCCCCAACTTTGGCTAACCCTGTAATCCGCGCTGGCAAGCTAATTCCAACTTTATCCACCAAATAATAAAGTTTAATTAAGTGTTTTCGGGATTTGGCCGTTTTTGTTTTTCAAACACAAAACGGTATTTCGTTCTTCGAAGTTTTAAACTGCTGCTTATGGAAATCATTCTGGAATGGCTTGATTGAAAAAGTTCTTGTATTGTTTTTTTCGTTTGCTCGAGTGTTTTAGCGGATTTTAGTTTTTAATATACGCTTCGTTGAGTAAAGTTTCCTTAAGAGTCGTTTTATAACATCCTAAATTGGTATCGTGATTGTGGTAGGGAAGACAGCACAGATAACATAATACTTAAATAGATTATATAATTAAAAATTAAGTTGTCAAGCTATATTTCGCTTATCATACATTTGTTTGTTTCAAACAAATTTACTCATCTATATCTATATATTTATATATTATATCTATATATTCTTTGTGGGACGGCATTGGCTACATATATTACTTTGTATTATGCATCCTACTATCCTACTAATATTATAAATACGAAAGTTTCTGAGGATGTGTGTGTGTTTATTGTTCTTTCAAGAAAAACTACTGAACCGATTGCAATGATATTTGGTACGTAGACAGCTGGACAACTGGAATAACATATCGGCATCTTTTTTTCACAATATTTCTACGGGATACGGACTTACACAGGTGAAACCGCGGGGCGCAGCTAGTATATTATAATGTACTAGCTATCTGCCCGCGACTTTGCCCGCGTAGCTAAAATAAAAAATAGACATTAGAAACGTTCATATTTCCTTTCTCGGGTCTTAAACTATCTCTTTATCAAGTTTCATCCGAATTGGATCAGTCTTTTAGGCGCGAATGAGAGACACACAGAGTTACTTTCACATTTATTATTTTAATTTTATGTTATATGTACCCACAAAGATATAGTCATTCATATTGTATCCCAAATTGCAATTTACACGTCCCATTAATTATTGAAAGCTTGTCAAAGGCTTTCCGAAAATCTGTTAATGAAATATAACATATTCATGAGTGTCTTGGTTTCAGGCGCACTGTTTGGTCATCTGCAGGATTCGACAGAGTAAGTAATTGTTTTTAGTTTAAATTTGTAATGCGTATCGATTTTAACCAATACGATAGAGAATTTGTTATCAATTTTGTGTACTGGAAAGTGTAGGTGTTTTTATATTCTAATGCCAGTGCGGGAAAGTCATGTGTTATCTGTGGCCGAGCCTGGGCTCGCAGGTTAGTAGGAAACATAATATAAATAAAAAAATAAATAAAATAAAAATCATCTATTGAACAAATTATATATCACATACAACATGAATCCCAGACTCCTAATATAGGTTTCGCTCTGTTTCAGGAGTCTGTATCTTCCCGATACAGTACAAATGTTCAATTTAAGACATAATAAAATAAAATTGCTGCTACATACATATGAAATTTAAATTCTATAATTAAATATAAATTTATGATATTTAACAATTAAAAACTTTAATAATTTACATTTTATCAATAAGTAATTCATATATTCATAAAATAAAACTACTTAAAATCTGAGTTTTTAATAGTGTAGATTGTATGTGTATGTGTAGTTTGTGTATGTGTGAATTAATGATGATATTAAAGTATAAAAAGAAACTCAATGTAGAACATTTATTAATAATTTCATTTAATCAAAACAAAAATCTAGTTAAACTTTCTAAAAATGTAGATTAATTAATTATAATTAAAATATAATGTCCATTCAATTCAGAGAAACAGACAGTAATAATCAATAATTCAATTTATTTCAATAACATTACTTGAAATAATAAATATGTTTAGATACAAAAAAATCGCTAAACGTGTTACAGAACTCGAGAACGGCTCTATCAATAGTGCAGGTTTTTCTATGTTTTTGTTGAGGCACAAAGAAGTTTCATATCAAAAGACAAAACGTACCACGGTTGAAGTCAGACCGCTGGTAGAAAATAAATATGCTGTGAATAACGACAGCTTTACAGTCGTTTTACTAAGCTACCGGAATGTGTTTACTTAATCTAATACGGTTGGAGATAATATACAGCTATATATAAGTAAATAAAAAGTTATGGTCGGCAATTGAGCTGGTGGATCGCCTGATGGTAAGCGCTACCACCGCCCATGAACATTTGGAAAGGCGTAAGGCCAATTGCTTATTGATTGATTATATTAGATGATTGATTATATACGATAATTGATTGTCGACTTACATAGGAAATCGGTTAAGAAAGGATTAACGAGAAGGATAAAGGATGTACTGGGAAGGTAAGGAAAAGGATATGGGCCTCCGGTTCCCCCATCCACTGAACGAAACACTATTGCACGCTGGTTCGCTGTTTATTAGTAGGTACATAAAAAGCTAAAAATATGATACTCAAAACTTATTCCATTTTCAAAATCAATTAAATTGATGTTTGAAACAACCGTAGGAAAGTTGTTTGCCGAATCTACTGCGCAGTTCATAAAATTTCAGCAGTTTTACAACAGGCCAATCAAAACAGCACTCTGGCGTCCTTCCAAGCCTGAACTAAAATAAAACAATGTAATTACACGAGCAAACATTTAGTTTAAGTATGCATAAATCGGGGTAGATTAATGAAATTACCGTGGTGCGTGGTCTCGCATAATGTACGCCCGATTTAAATTTATGACTTCACGCTGCCTCTGCTGATGTATTGTTCTATGTAATTAACGGGTACAGATATGCAATTTAACTTTCAGTTGAGATTCCGGAGTTTTCTATAACCGGTGAATTGTTGAAGTCGTTAATTCAATAAAATCGTAATAAAATAGCCAAGTTTATTAGACTTTAATCTAATATATGGTATGTAGATTAAAATTCTCGTGTCCCAATCTTCGTTCACATACTCCTCCGAAACGGCTAGAGCGATTCTTATGATAATTTGTGTATAGGTAGGTCTTAGAATCGGCCAACACCTATTTTTCATACCTCTAAATGATAAGAGTAAGCCAAAACAGCCTTTGCCGGGTCAACAAATCAATATATAAAACACAAAGGTGACTGACTGGGCTTCAACGCACAGTCAAAACTGCTGAACCGATCAGGTTGAAATTTGGCATGCAGACAGCCCCAGTGATGTAGGCATCGGCTTAGAAATTTAAACCTCAAGCGAATTAAATATGTGATCATGTTTTCACATTTGTTTTGACCACGCCTGCGAAAGCGACAGTTAACAGCTATACTAAAATATACATGAAATAGATGAAAAAAAGGGAAGATACATCTTTACATCTATATATAGCTATATATTTTTCCTCTTGCCTTGCCTTGCCTTTCAAGGTATTCCTTATCGTCACAATACCGTGTATTCCACCTTTTTAAAGAATACAATATCTTACTACTTGCAAACTTTTTCTTTTTCTTTTAAACGTATCTTACGTACGTAACGTCTTTATCTTTTTTTTATATATTTATTTTTTTTTTATTATTATTTTTTTCTTTTACACTGACTTTCCCAAAAAATATGGATGTGCACATCCTGGTAATTTTTTATTTGGTTTAGTTAGTCGAAATCTCTGTTATTCGTGTGATTCTTATTGTTTTACTAAATTGTAGTCTCCCTCATTTTCGAATTTGGAGTATGGAGAAGAGACTTAGGACCATTCACCAAATTTAATTTTATTAATATAACTTTAATATTACAGGTCACACATCTACAAGAAAACGAGGAGAAAAGAAAGTCATATATCTAAAAATTCTAGGATCTGGAACAATGGTTTGTATCGATTCTTTTTTCATATTTATTAGCATGGTTTTAACCGGCGTTTAAAAAAAGGTGGCTCTCAATTCTGTATTTCGACTTCCTTGAAACCAGGGGCGAAAAGCTAGTAACATCATAACTGTATTAAATCTAATATATGTTTATTAAAGGGGACCATATAAACTAAAAGTGTGTTTTAAAATGCCTTAAAGTATATGTGTTTACTGCGGTATAAAAAATTTATAATATGCTAATTAGATAATATGTTAACAATATTACTATAAATATGATACGATTGAAAAATGAGAATTGAATAAATATACATTTTTAACCAATGAAAACCATGCTTCTACACTGTCAATCATGCCAATGTTATAATATTTTGTAAATATAATTTCATGTAACCTAGAATTTTAATAGTGTAATTTTTTTATATCAGGAAACTGGGCATTATTAATTCTTGGCGATGAATTGCACAGATGGGTGGGTGCCGGCCGAGACTGTTGATTCATTTATAATATAAATGTGTGCGTGCGTCATTCTAGCTCTTATAGTCCCCCCAAATTAGCAATTCTCTAATAAATTAAGATAAAAGTTAATAAATTTTCATCTTACTCAAATTAATTAGATATAATTATAAAAGTAATTGAATTCGACTTTTCAAATAGGTCAATTATTATCTATGAAATTGAAGGGCCAGTTTCACGGTTTTCTGATAAAGTAGGCTGATATATTTAATACTTATATTTTAACCGACAGTGAAAATGGTTAATACATTTATCTTTCAGGTGCAAGAATAAAAAGGGACCTCGGTTCTGGAAACATCATGATTACACAGCACTTCGGAGATAAAATTGTAACACCTGGGGAAGATGTGAGTTTATTTAAGTTTACACTCAACGTTTCCAGCGCAATGTTCTGCTTAATTACAAAAAATACCCGCATTTACAAATGTACAAGAACTATAATGATTGAAACATTGCTTCCATTTATTAACGTTAAGGGAATAAATAAATTAACGCTTCTTTCTATCTTTTCTATGCACTTTAGTAAATAACAATGCCTATTACCAAAGAAAGGGTACCACTGAAAATCAGAGCTGAGGCGTTAAGCCTGAGGTTTCCTGAGTGGCATCCCTTTTTGGCACACGCAGCCACACATCATTGTTAAGTGTAGATTTTTATTTTTATTTTTTCCTCTTATTTTTTTTTATTGTATGCTTCTGTTTTTTCTGTTTGATCTGTTGTGTGTGTGTATGTCTGTATCAAAATAAATGTTTTTCTTTCTTTCTTTCTTTATTTCTATTATTACTTAATGCCTTGCAGTGGCGTATTCACCATCAATAAATAAATTGAAGCTTTTAGTGTCTTATTGTGAAGCGAATATATTCGAAGTTTATATTGCCTTGTATACTTCCATACTAATAATATGAAGGTTGTTTGAACGCGCGTATCTCAGGAAATGCTGGTTCTATTTAAAAAATTATTACAGTGTTAAATAATCTTCCACAGGCAGTTGTGGAGGAAGGCACTCATATATTATCATAGGACGTGAGTGAAACTGCGAAAGAACTGATACTGAACGATAAACTGCTGTTAATACATATCAATAAAAAACTATTTGTTTCGCTTTGATTGAGAAGGCAACGGAGATTTATCACACATTTTAATAAAATTTCCACACGTTGTGCAGCTTGATCCAACTTAAAAGATAGGAAAGTTTAATATTTCAATTACGATAAATGACTAACGGGACGGAGCCGGTCGGAGCTGACCGGAGCGTGCATATAAGATATGTTAATATGATGGTTTCTAGTGTAATCCTACTATCATCATACTAATATTATAAATGCGAAAGTTTGTAAGGATGTGTGTGTGTTTGTTACACTTTCACGCAAAAACCACGGAACCGATTGCATTGAAATTTGGTACGTAGACAGCTGAACAACTGAAATAACATATAGGCAACTTTTTATCCCGATATTCCTGCGAGACACGGACTTACGCAGGTGAAACCGCGGGGAGCAGCTAGTTTCTTCATAATGTTGTATTTCCAATTTAAATCGACTTACTGATATGTAGTGTCTAAACATGATATATATTACATGCTTGCTCGTTAATTTTAAGATATAAAGTAGATACTTCAAATATTAATATTTTAATTTAATTTTAGATAAGCTTACACTGCAGCGCGACTGGGGATAGACCTCCACGTTTTATTTGGGAGCGCGATGGAGTTGTCATATCGTCTAATACAGATTCCAGGTATTGAAAAGATAATTGCCAATTGTTTCTTGGAATACTGATGTAATCGTAGTTCTTTGTATTTTTACTTATCTTTGATACAATGCTCTTTATATTGGTAAAGGTAAAATAATAAATGTCTTTTTAGGTTATAGATATTCTTGTGATTTTAAGCGCGGAGTTTTATACCGACATCGTTTTGACATTGATGTTGTAATAGTGTGTTATTGCGTTTCAAATATACAGTAATAAAAATGTTGTTAGTAAGTAAGCATCATATGCTAGATAGATAAATACATAGATAATTGTTTATGTCACACAAAAACATATATAAAATATAAACAACATAGAAATAATGCGCAATTAGTTTGTCGGTAATAAGTGATCTCTTCAGACAACATAAGTTAATTTACTTCAGAGATAAGATAATTTCGAATTTTACCTTATTCGCAGGAAACTTCTCATATTCATAATTAGTGCTAAAATACAGATCATTTCTAGATACATATTGGGTCAAATGATGTCCCCATCTGGCGTGGGCGTCATATCTCATCTGAACATATCACGGTCGCGGGTAGAAGATGGTGGTGTCTTCTCATGTGTCGCCTATGAGAGTGACTCCAGCCTTCGACATTCAGCAAGGATTGACGTTTATGGTATCTGTTTTTTTTCATCCTATACATTTTTCGTTCTTACGGATGGATGGTAGGGTCATCATCATCACCAGCCCATATATGTATGTTCCCACTGCTGAGACACAGGCCTGCTGAGTTCAGGCTACAATCAACGACGCTGGCCAAGTGCGGGTTGCCAGATGTCGCATGTCGTCGAACTTAAATTCTCGAACTTGCCGGTTTCCTCCTTATATAATTTAAATAATTTACGAGCGGATAAAACGATTTCATCATTAGATCTCTTGTGATTAAAAGTAATAGAAAGAAATAACAGATCGATTGTTTATAAGTGGGTAAGCTTAAGATCCTCTTTATTAATAGCATCACATCTATGATGAAGTAATTCCATATAGTCTATAAGTATTTAATTTCTAAACAATTCCACATCCCAGCTGAACATAATGTTTTCCCAATTCGTAAGGTTTCCTTTATTTTTAATTATTTTATACCAAATTTTTGCCCTAATATGTTTGAAGACAGATTCTTCTCTTAAATTTCTTGTACGTTATTTGATTCAATTACAAATTTTTCTGTGTTGACTATAATTGAAAATAATTTTCTTAATATTCCTGTTGTTAGAGATATAGTTTGTGTTTGTTGTTTGTAGATGGCAATCCCTGGACCTACTGAACCGATCTTAATTATCGAAAGTTAAAGACATTTTATGGGATTTTTCACGCGATTTATTCATAAAAAAAATGTTTTTGTATGACCTTCAAGACATGTTACAGCTTAGTGACCCCGCTCGTGACCACGCTCGCTGTTAAGTGTTCGTAACGTCGGTTTAATAATATAATGAATAAATCGGTTTAAAATCCGTTAAAAAGTCTTTAATTTCTAAATGCATAATACTCGCGTATAATCAAACACAAGAAAATACTATGATCTTATTTTTTTACCAATGGATAGCTATGTTATCTGCGAGTGTCATAGGTTATAATTTATTCTTTCATCCTGGGCCAACTTGGATGTAGCCGGTACGAGTGGGTAGTTAATATTTGTAATTTCTAGGTGACGTTAGGTTTTATTCATTTGTGTCAGAAATATTTCTGTTTTATAGGTCCACCATACATAAGAACATTGCCTCCAATAAAAGTTCAAAGCGGAGATGGATTGAAATTAAGATGTCCTTACTATGGATATCCTATCAGGTATGACCTCTTTATTTATTTATTTATAAAAACTTTACAACTTACAATATGATCTTTATCGATTTCTTTAGGACGCTTACGGCAAATTTTTCATATGACTATCATGTACTTCGTTCAATATTTCTGCTTAGATTATTCCAAAACTAGAGCAATCGAGGCAAGTACTTTTATTATGCGAAATCTTCTGAATTCGGATCTCATAAGCACTGCATTAAAAAAAGTAACCTACTTAAGAGAACTTATTATAACAATATTTAAATCGAAGCTGAACCTGAGCAGTATTCACAGGAATAATATTTTAAATTAGTACAGATTTTAAAATGCAAATCTATTGACGAAATAAACATGTAGTAACAGTAATTTTAAAAGCTAAGTCCACAATAAAATATTTGGTTAAAATGGGAGCGGTTTAGGATATCATTTGGCAAGCGGTACCTGATACCTACCTGGCCTTTAAATTTATAGTTATTGTCCGACCTATTTGGCTCCATTGCTAGGTCTATTCGGATCTGGGCACTATATTTCGAGTATTTGTTTTATTTTGATGAAAATATTAGTATTTGTAGCTATAATGTAGATTTGTAGAGAAGTGAAAGACAATGAACCAAACGGTTCTGACCAAATTGATCATTGTCATCATCCTACTTCCTTCCTACTATATATAATATTATAAATGCGAAAGTTTGTAAGGATGTGTGTGCGTTTGTTGCTCTTTCACGCAAAAACTACTGAACGCAATACAATGAAATTTGGTACGTAGACAGTTGGTCAACTGGAATAACATATAGGAAACTTTTTATCCCGATATTCCTACGGGATATGGACTTACCCGGGTGAAACCGCGGGGCGCTGAAGTATAATTGTAGAGAATAAACAGCAGAAATAAAAGAAACACGTTCTCGTATGCACCGAATAGCTATCATAGCTCATTTGGTGCAAGCGTGGGACATTTCAGATAAAAATAAACGTTAAGCTATTTGAAATGCGATGTTTTAAAATAATTATCAGGCACCAGAATTAACCATTGTATTAATTTGTTTAATCTTATCTCTTTAATTAATGAAGTCCCGTATGGGGCAGAAGATGTACATCTGTTTCACTGATCGATTTTCTTTACGGACAAGTAGGTGATCAACCTTCTGTGTCCTGCCAGACCGAGACATTTTTTTTTTGTGCGTCCCCACCGCTAATTCAACCCAGGACCCCTCGGTTCTACGCTCACGCGTTAACCACTGTACCAAGGAGGAGGTCAACAACAAATCTTATCTCTTTGCTAATACATAAATTTTTAGCTTTAAGTGATATATAGGTTTTTAAAAACTACATTCAAGTGCCAATAAGATATAATATATCAAAAATATCAAACATTACAGTAAATTAGAATGGGAATACAAGGGCAAGAAAATCGTCAGTACATTATTGCCACAGCACAGCCGATACAAACGGACTTACAACAGAAGCGATCACATTATAAAGAAGAGACGGAGGAAACGACAGATACTCGAAACGAGCGAAGACGGGGTATTGAATATACCGCGTATCATCAAAGAAGAGAACGGAGATATGTATACATGTATTGTTTACAGTCCGTCTGGGGAAATGGCTAGAAGGTAAGGAGTTATGTACAGACAAAAATGTAGATAACAATGTAATTACTTTTATTTATTTTATTTATTTATTCTTTACAGTACATATTGCCGAAAAATAAATTGACATTGTAAAAAAAAAGACCATACAGGCACATATGCACTATAAGGCGGCCTTATTGCTCAGGAGCAATCTCTTCCAGGCAACCTTTTTGTAAAGGAATGTTTAACATATACGCGATTTAATAAATTTGATTTGATTTGATTTGATGGCACAAAGCAATAACTATACTTTGTGTGCTTTTTAGTTTCGAGAAAGCTAAACCTCCCATGACCCCCTACAGAAGAAACATAATTAATCACTACATTATATAAAGCAAAGTCGTTTCCCGCGTCTGTCTTAAAAACTACACAACGGATTTTGATGTTTTTTTTTAAGAAGATAGATTCAAGACGAAGGTTTATATGTATTAGAACATGTATTAAACTAGTCCGAAATAACGCTAACGAAGCCACGGGCAAAAGTTAGTAATTTGAACAACGAATATTATAAAGTTGGGAGTTTGTTTGTTTGAATGCATTAATCTCGGGAATTACTGGTCTGATTTGAAAAATTCTTTCAATATTAGATTTCCCATTTATTGAGGACGGCTATAGGTTATATATGTACCACGGGCGAAGCCGGGGCGGACCGCTAGATGTAAATATAGATGGCAGCTTAATTCAATAGCTCAATTTCAACATAATTGAATGTAAATTTAATGCTTTCGATTTAATGAGATTTTCAAGTTATTTCAATTAATAACATTATTTTAAGAATTTAGAGTATGCATTCATAATTTATAATAGGTATGATATTTATTGGTTGTATTTTTTTCTTATAACGCTCAGATCCTTCGAAATCCAAGTTGTAGAAGCGCCTGAGTTAGATGAATTACGGGTAGGTTCTGGCCTCAAAGAAGGTCAAATAGTCCAAATCACCTGCAACATTATAAGCGGTGATCCACCTATTTTCTTCTCTTGGCTCAAGGATGGCATGAAAATACCACCGAGTTTGAAGGTAAGCTTAACGTATGAAGATTTGGGATACTGATCTATACTTCCTACTTCCTACTATAATATTATAAATGCGAAAGTTTGTAAGGATGTGTGTGTGTTTGTTGGTCTTTCACGCAAAAACTACTGAACCGATTGCGACGGAATTTTGGTATGTAGATAGCTGAACAACTGAAATAACATTTAGCATCCCCATATTCCTACGGGACACGGACTTACGCGGGTGAAACCGCGGGGCGCAGCTAGTATATTATAAAGCTGAAGAGTTTGTTTGTTTCTTTGAACGCACTAATCTCAGGAACTACTGGTCCGATTTGAAAAATTCTTATATAGAGTCGATCTAATGTTAGACAGCCTATTTATTGAGGAAGGCTATAAGCTATATATGTACCAGGGGCAAAGTACCGAGGCGACGCTTTTAAGGGGTAAGGGAAAAGGAGAGGATATACGATGAGTGACGGTGAGGAAAAGGAAACGGGCCTCCGGCTCCCCCTCTCACCGCACGAAACACAGTAGCATGCCACTATTTCACACCGGTTCTCTGTGGGGTATGGTACTTTCCGAGTGCAAGCAAGCAAGTGTCCCAATTCGTGATACTATATTTTAAACTTCCCGCGTTCAATACGAAGACAGGTGCTAGCGATACAAAAATTCACTTGCAGATTTTTTTTTTTTTTTCTTTTTATCTGCTACTTAGCTATCTGTTTATTAAAACAATAATCTAAAATGGTCTCAGATTTTCATCCGTTAAAATGTTATTAAGCTGAGATGCACATCCAGTGATGCATATCTCATCTTTTGTCTGCGAATCTTATCGCAAGATCGGGTATACTATTTCGCTTCAAGCGAGAAAATCTCACACTGCCCACTCCCTGCAGCTCCGCAGCTAACTTATTTTTGTGATGGGTCAGTCTACCTTGGTATTTCTTGCTGTTTAATTCAATTTCATGCTTCACTGTCACTAGTTTGAGGTCTAGATTTACATATTTATTGCTTATGTGTGGTGGGATATTGAACATGGCTCTCATAGTCTTATTTTGAAACCTTTCAAGAATTTCGATATTGCTATGGCTGGCTGTTCCCCAGAGCTGAATGCCATAAGTCCACACTGGCTTTAGAATGGCTTTATATATAGCCATTTTACAAAGCACATCACTTGCAGATAACCGAGAGGAGTTCAGAACTGTTCAGTGTGTTGATAATAAAACGGGTGTCGCTGGAGCATTGCGGTCGTTACACCTGCATCGCGACCAACCACGTGGGGAAGGTCAATCAGACAACCGATTTGTATATCAATGGTGAGTAAGATCCAGCGTGGTGGATTGTGGTCTAAACCCTCAAAGATGGCCTGTGTCTCAGCAGTCAACAGTGGGAACGTATGTGGGCTGAGGACGAAATAGATTTCTGAAAGGGATTAAGTTGTGTTGAATGTTTGATTTTATAACTGTAATTGTTGTAAGTTTTAGAAATCAACTGATATGTTTTTTTTCACTTTATTGACGTGTTAGTTATATTTTTAACCGACTTCAAAAAAAGGTAGGTACGGATCAGACAAAAAGATCGTTATAAAACCACTGCACAAATTTATTTTTGTAACCTCATAATTATTTTAACAATGAACCGATTTTGATGATTCTGTTTATGTTCAAAAGCTGTTATCATGTTCCATCAAAATGAGGTCTAGTTCGGGCGAATTAGGTTTTTTCTTAAAAATAATTATATCGTCTATTTCCGAACTGAATTGTTCTGTCGGCCCATATATAAAAATATGCCCAAATCAATATAGAGTATACCACATCGATCGTCCGTCAATAGACCATCACATAATCAGGCCATAGATAATATAACGCTCGCTGGTCAAGTGTGAGTTGGCAGAGTTTTAACGCAACCTACATTTCCAAATTTCAGTGGCCCCAAAGTGGATAGAGGAGCCGGCGAACACATCGCTGTTATTGGGTCAGCGCGGTATCGTATATTGTAACG
The DNA here is from genome assembly GCF_012273895.1 of Zerene cesonia. Classification (NCBI taxonomy): domain Eukaryota; kingdom Metazoa; phylum Arthropoda; class Insecta; order Lepidoptera; family Pieridae; genus Zerene; species Zerene cesonia. The sequence goes on from NC_052126.1 coordinate 5,070,683, forward strand.
CGAATGGCTATCCCGTGCCGCAAATTCATTGGATGAAACGAGATGGTGAGTATACGACTGCGGAAAGGAGGGTTATGATGTGTCCTTTTTATGTGATAGCGGGCAGCTGAGCTGGTGGTTCGCCTGATGAACGATCACGCCCATGAACACAGAGTTGGTGCGTCTGCGAATGTGTTGTCCTCTTTTTGGGACAAGATAAGGCCGAGAAAGATAGTGGATTGGGAAGGGTGTGGAAAAGGAAACGGTTTTGTAAGCTATTGATGGTTGTATTGATTTCGTAATACTATAAATAGTAAATGAGACAGTGGAAAATATTGAACATAAATTATGTTTATATATAATATTATATTACTACTTATATATGCTTTAAATGATATATAATATTAATAATTATTTTTCTTTTAAGTCGATATAAACCTTAAATGAGGTATTTATACTCTAATTACAATGATACTTTGCGATAAATTGTTGAAAATTCCATTTTATTACGAGTGTTGGGTGAATGTTACTCTTTGTATGAGACCTAACACGTAGGTCATGCATTCCAGCGGCGCTAGGCATCTGGCGGCCGGTGCTGGACCTGGCGGGGGGCGGGGTGAGCAGCGCGCCCAACGGCACGCTGCTGATCGAGGTGGTGTCTCTGGCGGACGAGGGGCTGTACGCTTGCCACGCGGACAACGGCGTGGGGGAGGCCCTGGCCAGGCAACTGTGGATCAGCGTCAATAGTTTGTGCATTTTCACCACCACACACTCACCACACACACCAACCACACACACACACACCAACCACACACACATCACACAGACCCACCAGACACCAACCACACACACCAACCACACACACCACACCCAGCTCCAATCTCAGGATTAGTTGGAGGTTCTTTATGACAGCGTTGGCAATGGAGCTGGTGGGTCGCCTGATGGTAAGCGCTCCCACCACCCATGAACATTAGGAGGCGTAAGGTCGATTTCATATATTACAAACAAATTAGTTTTTTAATTTAGACGACGACTTTGAAGCCGACTTTAAATTGGAAAGACTCGGCGTCACTCGCGTGGTACTTGGGTAAAAACAGCCTATGTGGTTATCCAGACTAAACACTATCTCTGTACCAAATTTTGTACAGATAAAGCTATTTTCGCGTGAAAGTGTAACAAACATTCATACATCCATCCATCCATCTATACTTCCAACTTCCACGTTCACAATATTCGTAGAATAATAATATAAGATGTGTTTTATTTGACAAACTTAGTAAAACTAATCAAATATGTTTTCAGAACCTGTGCATTTTGAATCAATGGGAACAAATCTTACAACCAAAGTAGGGATGCCACTCGAACTGAGCTGCAAACCCCTAGGAGACAGCCCTATCAGAATAAAATGGACTTTGAATGGCAACCCTATCGAATTTATTTCATCCAGGTGATTTTGGTTTTCAATATATACTAGCTTTCCGCCCGCGACTTCGCCCGCGTGGTATTCGGTTATATCGCTTTCATCTCCCAATTTCAACTCCTTATATAAATATAATCTATGGCTGTGAATGACATTGACATTTGTTACTCGCGTTTTTTAAAATATGCACAATTAAATTTACATTTTTCAATATTTCTGAGAGATTTTCTTATTATTTTTTTCCATAAGAACCTTCTCCTAATAATAACAAATACAACAAAAAAAGAATTAGTGAAATCGGTCCAGCCATTCACGCGTAATGCCGTGACCAAGGAAAACGGGTTTCATTTTTATATATATAGATTTGCAAGAATCATGATCGATGTTAAAAGTTATTTAACGTAACATATTACATTTACTGAAAAATAGTTTTTATGATAGCGCCATCTACAATTCGGACAAATACTTTTTGCAAGTTTGACGCAGAAAGGTATTCTTTGGTTACTGTTTATATTTATAGATGGCGCTGAAATAAAATAAAAAAACAAAAATATCCTTGCCACTCTAATATCGATAACAGTTTTTACAGTAGTTTAGGGTTTTTTAGAAACGTGGAGTATCTGGAGTGAGGTCAAACTCGCACTGGGAAAGTTATAACACCCTCACAGAAAACATTGAAGTGGTGGTATATGTACAGTATGCTATCTCGTTTCGTACGATGAGCGAGGGGTCTGGAGACCCAAAACAACCCCTAAATATGGACGCAGCGTTTGGCCGCCAAAGCACTTGTAACACCGTGTTGCAAGAGTTTATGGGTGGTGGTGACCACTTATAGATGACCCACCCGATCCTTTGCTTGCTCTACCATAAAAAAAGTAACATTGTATCGCCTAAAAGCTCTTTAATAACTGACAGTTGAATTTTTTCAAGTGCAGCATTGACTGTGGTACAAAAACAGTTTAGTAATAATTTGAAGACAAATAATAATTGCTTATAGGATAACAATATCGGAAGGAGCTACAAATAGTGGCTTGAAAAGCACGATCAACATCAACTACGTGGAGAGCAGAGACGGGGGGCAGTACGAGTGTAAAGCTAGCAACCCGTATGGAGTTGCCACCTATGCTGTATATGTCAAAATTCTAGGTGAGCTACCTTCTTTCTTCATTATTGGTTAAAATTGAGTGACAGTACAATATTACTACTATTCTACAATCCTCTTTGAAGTGATGGAACCATTATTATGTATACACTAGCTGTGACCCGCGGTTGAAACCGCGTAAGTCCATATCCTGTAGGAATATCGGTATAAAAAGTGCCTATGTGTTATTTCAGTTGTCCAGCTATCTACGAAGCAAAATAGTATTATTATTCACCAATAGATGTCAGGAAAAAAAAACACGAATAAAACACGAATATGACATTTTCTACAAAAAATTCCTAGCTAGATCGATTTATCGCCCCCGAAACCCCCTATATACTAAATTTCATGAAAATCGTTGGAGCCGATTCCGAGATTCCAATTATATATATTCCAATTATATAATTGCTCGTTTAAAGGTATAAGATATTACCTATGTATTAAAATGTAAAATTGACTTGATTGGAAAATAGCAATTACTGAGTTTCTTGCCGGCTGTTCTCTGTAGAAAGTGCTCTGGTTGTGATGGTAAATGTTAAAACTATATTTTGATGATTCAAAAGTGCTTCTAAAGAAGTCTAATTCAATAAATAAATGTTTGTGTTTGATCACATCTGAAGAGGAGGGCTTCGGAAGAGCCTCTTCGTTACGTAACGCGTTACGGCGTCAGTCTGTTTGGCTTACCTTTTTTTCTTGCATACGGCTGCGGCAGGCTCTTCTTTTCTCACTCTAACTCACAGCGCTTGCATATGTTAGACAGATGTTAGCTTAGTTTAAGTTATCACTTCTATGTCAATACCATAACAAGTTAACAAAATTCGAACAAAAAAATTCCAACCTCGCTTTATATTGGCGGCCATATTGGGTTTGAGTTTTTATTAAAAAAAAAAAAACCAAAATCGGTTCATCCTTTCAGAAGGAACGATGCCACATACAATTACATCACACAATATCGACATTCCTCTTACCTCCATTATAGCCGTGGCTCCCGTCCCACCGGATTTAGGGGATAAAACGATGCTATCTCTCTATGTAGTTTCATCCAACTCCGCACAGTAATGGCATGAATAGACACACAGACGGACAGAATCACTTTTACATTTATAATATTACGGATATTTGCGTTTCATATGTTATATTGTACATTTCCAGAACCCCCCACCCCCCCTCTGGACCTGCAAGTGGACTCGGTGACCAGTTCATCCGCGAAACTATCCTGGCGCGACACCATTGTCACTCACGTACAGTACTACAGCGTGCAGTACACGGGCAATCAGTACGCCGTGTGGGATGCTGCTAAGAGGATAAATATTACAAGGTAGGGAGGAACTTTGTATGTGGTAGTCGGGCACGCTTCGGCACGAATTGGGCCAGCTCGTACCGGGGAAGTACCACACCCTCACAGAAAATCGGCGTGAAATAGTGGCATGCCACTGTGTTTCGTACGGTGAGTGGGGGAGCCGGAGGCCCATTTCCTTTTCCTCACCTGTCCCAGTCCATTCCTTCTTTCCTGTCATGAATCCGTTCCTTTTCCCTTACCCATTTAAAGCGGGCAGCGCATTCACAGAGGTACTAACTATCTTTGCGAATGTTCATGAGCGGTGGTGATCGTTTACCATCAGGCGTCCCACCAGCTCCATTGCCGAATGTAACATAAAAAAAAAAACAGTTTTATCATCGTCAGCCCATATATGTTCTCACTGCTGGGACACAGGCCTCCTGTGAGGGTTCAGGCCGTAATCCACCACGCTGGCCAAGTGCGGGTTGGCAGATGTCACATGTCGTCGAACTTTTGATTCTCGGACATGCCGGTTTCCTCACGATGTTTTCTTTAAATGTTTTGAGCAGTGGTATACATATGCGCAGATAAATTGAAAAATCAATTTGTTTCCTGCACGCTCGTCCGTTCCCGAACACCGACTTATCGATTTTTAATCCGAGATCCTCACCACTGAGCCACCAATACCGTTTTTAATTGTTTTTAATAACGATTTTAAAATTAGTGATATTTATACTAGGAGGTAAATAACATAAGGTTCACATAGGGGGTGAGAGTCTTAGTCATTTTCAATTGTAAATTGAAGCCCTTACTCTTTCCTTACCTAACTAAACCGCGGGGCGCATTTAGTCTATTGTGAATAAAATCATTCCAGACAAGACACAGATGTTCGCCAGAGCGTAGAGTTGAAAGACTTGCAGCCGGCGAGCGAGTACAGGGTTCGAATCGCATCCGGTAATATGGTAGACCTCAGCCCGTACACCATGCCTGTGCATTTCACTACTTTACAGGAAGGTGAGTAGAAAGACAAGGCTAAAGTAACAAAAACAACAATTGACCGCGTTCTTGGTACAGTGGTTAGCGCATGAGTATAGAACCGAGAGGTCCTAGGTTTCCGTTGGGAAGCACAATAATAAAATGTCTCTTTTGTTATCTTATAACTGTATGCTGAGTGAACCGATTTTTATGATTCTTTCTTTGTTTGAAAGCTGGTGGTCCCATTTAAATTTAGTCTAGTTTCGACAGATTGAAGGCTTCTTAACTTTTTGCCAAGAAAAATAAAAAAAAAAGAAATAAATGAATTGTTTATCGCTTTTTCTTGATTAATCAGTCCTCTACCTATTCTAGCTCCATCATCAAGTCCACTCAATGTGCAAGTGCATCAGACAGACAATCCAGGAGAGCTGTTGGTGTCCTGGTTACCGCCCAGCAGGGAAACCCACAATGGAGCCCTACAGGGCTACCATGTTAAGGCTGTGCCTAGAATTGCTGGCGATTCAGGTATTTATCAAGTATCCAAGTGAGTTCGCCTTTTTTGTAATGTGAACTTTATTGTGAAGTATTTATGGTTATTTTTATAGTAACACTGATATTATGGTAAGTCGCTTTTAGAAAGTAGACTTTATTATTCGCTTTAATAAAACTCTTTTTAACAAGCTTTTATTAGCTTCAAATGTATGTTTGTATATAACCGACTCATTTAGACTCGGTTTTGACCCACTTCTTTTTCTTTTTTTTATGTCATAGCGAGCAACTGTTCTGGTGGTTCGCCTGATGGTAAGCGATCACCACCGCCCATGAACATTTGCAAAGGTAGTGGCCTCTGCGAATGCGCTGCCCGCTTTTATGGGGTAAGGGAAAAGGAAAGGATTAACGACTGGAAAGAAGGAATGGATTGGGACGGGTGACGAAAAGAAAACAGTAACGGATGGATTCTATTCAAATTTTATACACTTATCAAGGTTCGGTGACAACACAGCAATTCCATGAGTTCATCTTATTATCCTGATATGGTTCGCCAGGATTGAATAAATTCCTGACGTGTTCTCTGTAACTAAGTGTTGATCTATCATTTAAGTGTTTTTTAGTTTTTTGATACTATTTTATTAGTGTGTCATAATTAGAAATTAAAGACTTTTTAACGAATTTTAAACGCGATTTATTCATTATATTATTAACCCGATGTTTCGAACACTTTATAACGAGCGTAGTCACGGGTTATAATTACTTCAAATACTTCTGAATAGTAACTATTGAATGTTTCTTTTTGTTAGCGCGTAGCACCTTGTACTTATATTCACTTCAAGTTAATTTATAGAGGGAATAATTTAATTCATTTGTAGAAAATAAATAAATAATACTTTATGAAAAAACATAATTCATGTGTTATTTATTTCTTTGAACAAGATACTAGAGTCCTAACTATTCATTACAATACAATAAATAGTTCAATTATGTACTTACAGTGTGCGAGCAAAACTCAAATATTATAATTACATAAATATATTTTTTAATTTTCTTTTTTATTTTGCAGGCCCAAATGACACGCAAACAAAAATGGTGAAGGTGGCCTCTCGGAATGGGAAACAGGAGACTTTATTGAGTGGTCTCCTAAAGAATACTAGGTATACCAACATACTAAAGCATAAATAATGTTTGTTATTTCCATCTATCTTTAAAACTAAAATTACATAAAAAGGGATATAAACTATAAATGTAACACAGTTTTAGCGTTATTTATATTTTTATTTAATATTTATGTAATATTGTATCGTCAAATAGAAAATGCTTGGAAATCTTTTTAAAAAGACAAAAAACTACCTTTAGTTTACCTGGGACCTTTTTTAAGATTTAAACAAACTTGAGGATGGACATATATCTTTAAAACTACACATTATAATTTGATAGGTTTTTTTTAACAGATATAGTGATTCAAGAGAAAAGTTTATTCGTATAATAACATCTATTAAACTACTCCGAATTCAACGCGTGCGAAGCAGCGGGCAAAAGCTAGTATTCTTTCTAACACTTATCGAAATTTATTAAATTATGTGTGTTTGTATCCTAATTTCAGATATGCTGTATCGATAAGTGCATTTAATTCAGCTGGTAATGGACCATTTTCATTGCCACAATATCAGACCACTAGGGAAGGAGGTGAGTTATACTTACAACTATGTCTATATTGATTGATTGATATATCATTAACTAGACGCTCGCCCCGGCTCCGCCCGGATATTAAAATTCCTGTTTTATCCCAAGGGAGCCATTAAGGGATAAAAAGTATCTATCAGGACCTTAGGTGAAACTGAAAGAGTAGAAGAAATTCGATTACTGTGGCGGGATCACGGGTGGCCGAGAGGCTAGGCGTTGCTACGGTTTGGCAAAAAGACGCGGGTTCGAATCCCACCTCGTGATCAAATTTTTTCGATTCTTTCAAAAATTTCTCACTTTTCATATGCGTCAAATGTTGTTTTCTGATAAATAGAAAGCTAATTGCTCCACGGTCTAATATATCGATTTGCTAAAATTAATCACAATCACTAAAGCAGTTTTAGAATACAAAACACACACACAAACACACACATACTAAATAGTGTGATGCTGAATATATTAAGTTATTTAAAAAGATAAACAAACAAATATTTTTACCATACCCAGCGCCGGAAACCCCTCCCTCGAGTGTGGAATGTCGAGGCGTTTCATCGACTTCGCTACGCATCGCGTGGCAGCCCATCACTAGCCACGGCGCATCACTACTCGGATACACGGTGCATTATAGTACTGATGGTGAGCGAATCAAACTGTTGTTCGATTTAATTAGTTTTCACAAAAAGCAAGGAATCCTTCTATTTGACGGAACTAATCTTTTTTATCTTTTCATGTAGATAACTTCATACTAATCCTAATCATTTCAAACAGTAAACACAAGCCCTCAATTATATAAAAGGTACACTGCAGGCCTTTTGGGAATAATGATAACAATATTATAAATTTGACCAACGATAATATAAGCGCGATCCACGAAGCCGCGACGTCACACTGCTGCCATCTAGTTTTGATAATTGCAACAATTGCACATTATATGAGCATCATTAAAAATTGATGCAACACAATCACCAAAATCTGTTCAACTAGTTCTGAGATGCCATATCCTAGGATCCTAGATGTTATTTATACTTGATTTAATACTTATTTCAGACGGCCCCTGGCTTAACGTGACGTCACCACACACGGAGTTGTATTTACAGAATCTATTGAAATACACAAATTACACAGTGAAAGTGGCCGGCTTTTCGAATTTTGGAATGGGGCCTTTCTCATATGCCGTGCTTTGTACCACTTTGCAGGATGGTAAGTAGTTTATTTATTTTTTTACGGAAAAATAAAAAAAAATGTTTTTTGATGAAGGTATAAACAAAATTGTTGGGAAAACCATTAGTAATCTATTAAATTTTTAAAAAAATATTAATTTTTATTAAAATAATACTTTTTTATATACTTTTTGTCCATAATGATTCAATTTCTCTTGATCTAGCCTGTCTCTAAAGTTAATTTCAGAGTCCAGATTATGATTTTCCTTTTCCTTACCCTTCCTTTATTCGCATAGACATATAGCCTTTGGAAATGATAATGAACGGTGCTGGTCGCTACCATCAGATGACCCACCAGCTCCATTGCCAACTATCACAAAAAATCTAGATCTAAAAGTAATTTCCATTTCAGTACCAGGTCCACCATCAGCTATAAAAGTAGTGGTATCATCACCAACATCGATCATCGTTAGCTGGAAGAGACCGGACCATCCCAACGGAGAGATCACGCACTATAACGTTTATGTGAAACCCGTATCTAGGTGAGATTTCTTTAGGTCTTTGTTCATCTATACTAATATTATAAAGCTGAAGAGCTTGTTTGTTTCAACGCACTAATCTCAAGAATTACTGGTCCGATTTGAAAAATCCTTTCAGTGTTAGATAGCCCATTTATTAAGGAAGGCTATAGGCTATATGTGTACCACGCGCGAAGCCGGGGCGGACCGCTAGTACAACATTTTTATTAATTTTAACATGAGACAAATTGATGATACAACTCATTGGCATTATAATAATTTTTGCCAACGCCTAGCCTCTCGGCAACCCGTGATCCCGCCACAGTAATCAAATTTCTTCTACTCTTCCCGTTTCATATGCCTGAGGGACACCCCACGCCATCTATTGAGATGATTAAGAAAATTATTAATAAAAAATTTCTCATTTATAAAGCACTAGCTGCGAATCCGCGGTTTCACCCTCGTATCCCGTAGGAATATCGGCATAAAAAGTTGCCTTTATTACAGTAAAAAGTTTATATGTTATTACAGTTGTCCAGCTGTGTAAGTACCAGATTTCATTGCAATCGGTTCAGTAGGTTTTGCTTGAAAGATTAACAAACATACACATACACATACATCCATCCTCAATCATTCGCATTTATATATATCGGATAGGAAGTAGGATCTCAATGCCATAAAACTAAAAATGAAATAAAATGTCCAGTACATCCGCCCCGCAAATCCACCGGGTGGACGCGCGGGAGTGGAACCTGCTGCGTCAGCACAGCTTCACTGTCACCAACTTGACGCCCAACTCGCAGTACGAGGTGGTGGTGCGCGCGCGCACCCGCGCGGGCGACGGCGCGCCCAGCCCGCGCGCGCACGCCGACCTCACCTCCAAAGGTAAACTAGCTCTCGCTCCGGCCTCGCCCTCCCTACATATACAGCCTATGTCACCCGGTAGAGTCGCAGCTTTGTCACTTTTTTTTTAGGTCCACCAAACTGTACATAGCAATATATTACTAAAATAGTGTTGGCCTATCTTATCTATCATTTAGTAAGTGCTAGACCTTTTCGAGGTGAACACCGCCTGCAATATGTATAATGCCATACGCTAATGCTATACCTAATCGAAAATTTTAAGTTTAGAACATATTTTTGAAAATATACACATTTAAAGCTATTGTAGAAGCGTATGTATCGAGCAAATGTTGCCAAGTTGAATTTCACAATGACCCTCTGTTTTCAACAGATATAAACAAAACAACAAAACATTTTTATTGTTCGCAATAAACTTCCGCTTCACCACGATCTCGTCTGATGGTAAACTCACATATGGTCTAAGATCGAGCGCTTCCCTAGAAGGTACCCGTTCATTCGTTAAGACCTCCAGATTGTACTTGTCGGGAAACACTCACTCACGGGACTCAGGAAGCGTGTTCCAATTCCTTGTGGTTCTAATAAAGAATGTGGAGTCGAACCGCTTAGTCTTACTTTCGAATACTTGAATCACTAAAACGTAAAGCGTGAAGCGTTGAAGCAGCGAAGCAGTGAAGTGATGAAGCATTCAAGCGGTTTCTAGAGTTTGTGCGCCTCGACAACCGATGCGAGAATGAAAATGGCGAAAACAAGCTGTATAATGTATTACATAAACTGTACAAGTGTATAACAATTCGAAACTTTTTTGTTTCTCTTTTCTAAATAATTATCTTCCGTTGTTCTCTATTATGATCTAATACATATTAGATTATATACATGTGTGTGTGTGTTAAAATAAATGTTTTTTCTTTCTTTCTTTCTTCTTTCTAAAACACTTGCCGTGTCCCAGTGGTGGCCGGTGTATCGTCGCTCGGCGGCGCCATCTCGGTGGGCGTGGGCTCGTCCCTGCTGCTCGCGTGCGCGTGCGTGGGCTCGCCCGCCGCGCGCACCGTGTGGTACCACAACCACAACATCATCACCCACCACCCGCGCTTCACCAGGAACCACGACGACAGCCTGCTGATTAATAGTGAGTATGCTTACAAACACGCACACTCGCACGCAACGTTGCGTATACGAACACGCATACATGGTACGGCGGTTTGTCGATAAAACAAACTTAACACCCGAACTCACACACATCCGCAATCAACCCACAAAGAAAAAAAAATCGTTCACGGACCGGATTACAAAACCCACATCGTTTTACCAAACCGTAGCAACGCGTAGCCTCTCGGCAACCCGTGATCCCGCCACAGTCATCGAATTTCTTCTACTCTTTCGGTTTATGCGCCTTAGGCACGCCCCACGCCATCTATTGAGATGATTATAAACCAACTTATCCAATATGAAACATTATTTCAATAATTAACCGATGGCTCGGTTCAGAAGCGGGTTCAAATCCCGCCTCGTGATCAAATATTGTGTATTTTTGAACAATTTCACACCTACTTATTTCTATTTCAGATATAGACCAATCTCTTAGCGGCAACTACACTTGCCTGGCCAAAAACCTCTACGGCTCTGATTCTGTCTCGTACGAAGTCACAGTGTTGCCAACTCCAGACCCCCCCATCGTGCGTGTGACGTCACAAAAGAACGCTCTGTACTTGCACTGGGATACTCCGAAGACAGTGAATGGGAAACCACAGAAGATAAGTAAGTGGCTTTTTTGGCTCCTTTTTCTCACCCTTTCTCCACTCCTTCTTTCCAATCGACAATCCTATCCTTCAAATCAGACAATACATTCGCAGGTACTGCTCTGTACTACCTCTGCTCTATTCACGGGCGGTGGTGATCGCTTACCATCAGGCGAACCACCAGCTCCGTTGCTCGCTATGATATATAAAATAAATCGTTCTATTAAATCTATTTCTAAAACATGAAAAAGAATCGCGTTATTTATGTCGTCGTAAGGTTATAAAGCTCGCAATATTGTAAACTGTTGAAAAATTTAGATCAGCAACACTTCCTTGCAATTTAACTCATTTAAGTTTTCGCGATATTGTAAACT
>NC_052126.1:5083306-5124596 GCF_012273895.1 Zerene cesonia
GGCCCGAGCGTCGGAGAATCTGTAGGTTGTCAATGACCTTGAATGAATTTATCATTTAAAATATTACATCGTTACAACTAACGGTGCTTACAATTGTACGGTGTTATTTACAACACGTTTAACCCAAGAACGGCTGAGTAGATTTAACAAATACTTGTTCGATTTGTCTTCGTTATATTAGGATGATTGATGATAATTTTAGTGACAATTCTTGTAAATAAGAGAAAAAACAAATCAAAAAGTAAATGGCTTTTGCCATTTGTATGTGGTAGTCGAGCACGCTTCGGCATAAATAGGGCCAGCTCGCACCGGGGACTACCACACCCACACACAAAACCGGCGTGGAATAGCTCACTGCTGTGTTTCGTTCAGTGGGTGGGGGTGCCAGAGGCCAATATCCTTTTCCATATGCTTCCCAGTCCTTTCCTTTATACCTCTCGTCTATTCTTTCTTAATCCCTTTCCAATTTGATGTCAGCAATACATTTGTAGAGGCGTAATGTCTGCAATTGACATTAGGTCTCGCCAAATGAGCATGGGCGGTGGGAGCGATCACCATCAGACGACCCACCGGCTCCATTGTCGAAGAAGACATAAAAAAAACTTGGAAACTGATTACAAACCCGAGGCTACAACGTGAGCTGGAAGGAGGCGGGCGGCGCGTGGCGCAGCGCGGCCGGCGGCGAGCTGCGCGACGAGCTGCGCGGCGAGCTGCGCGGCGAGCTGGGCGACGAGCTGCACGGCGAGCTGCGTGGCGAGCTGCGTGGCGAGCTGCACGGCTCGCTGCGCGGGCTGCGCTGCGGCACGCGCTACGCGCTGCGCGTCACCGCCACCAACGCCGTGGGGACCTCGCCCCCCGCCTACCTGGAGGCCGCTACCCTGGGCGGAGGTAAACTATCGCTACTGATGGATATCTTACTTCTTTATTTCTGGATTTAACTGTGTATATTACGGGTGAGGGAGGGGGATGACGATACTTGGAAATATGTAAAGAAAAATAATTATTATGAGTTCGAATAGCGAATTATAATGTACCGGTTTGAATCCCGCTTCATAATCAATTTTCTGTTTTTCACATTTTTGAAATATTTGAAAATTACTTGAATTATATATTTTTATACTTGATATCCTTACTAGTATTTTATATTGCAAATGCGAAAGTAACTGTCTGTGTTGTTTGTATTTTCTCCAAGTTTAAACCACTGAACTGATTCAGATATAAATCGATACCAAGATAGCTTGAGACATGCGAAAGGGCATGACTAGAAATAGTTTATATTCCCATGGAATTTCCAGGATAAAAACTAACCTAAGTTCTTTTTCGGATATCAACCAACCACAATGGTTAATGCTAGAATTTGAGATAGACAGACAGAGTAACATCCGCATTTGTTATATCAGTAGGGATTTCATAAAATAGTCTTATTTCAAACTCAGTAAAAACAACAATTAAGATGCCAATTTTTACAATTTCATAATAATCTCCAAAATTCTTCACAGTACCAATATCACCGACAACAACCGAATGGTTCTGGAGCAATTCCACTCACATTTACATCCAACTCAGTGGATGGGACGACAATGGATGTGAGATCACCAGGTGGGAGGTGGACTATAGAGAGTACGGGACCAAAATATGGAAAAGGGCTGAAAATAAATTGGTATGGTTCAATTTTGTCTAACTATAAAATATGTCTTAGTCTCTTGTTAAGTCATCGTAGGTAATGCAGCTTGTGGGTCACCTAATAGTAAAGCTTACACCTCTAAAAATGGATGGATGATGAGAAAAGGAAGGGTGGATGAGGGGTATAAGAAAAAGGACTGAGAAGGCCTCCGGCTTCTCCACTCAGTAAACGAATCACAGTAGTATGCTTATATTTCATGGTCATCTACTGCGGGGGTGTGGTAGCTTCCCCAGTGCGATCTGGCCCAATTCGTGCCAAAACGTGCTCAATTCACGCATTCAAATTTCGGTCTGTCTTGTTCCTCTGAACAGCTGACTCATGCTCAAGCCCGTTTGTTTTAGTTCAAAATTGAATGATAACACACGGAAGACTTTCAAATAAAAAAATGCAGGATAATCGGTTCATCCACTAGAATCTTCTGAGGTAACAAACCGAAGAAGTTACAGTCGAATTTGTAAACCTCTTCCTTTTTTGAAATCGGTTAAAAATCGAGCTTTAAGCCTATTTTATTCTTGCAGCCGCACGTAGACGCGTGGGGTTCTTACCCACTAGTCAGTCAGAACTCCTTTATCCTGGCCGACCTGGAGCCAGCCCGATGGTACCAGGTTCGGGTCCTGGCCGAGAACTCTGCTGGTGTGTCCACAGCCCTCTACATGTACGCCACCACCACTGAACTCGGAGGTAAATATATGTATTAATAGGGGTTGAAAGTGTGAATGATGAAATAAATGAATCGTGTTTTAAATCCGTTAAGTTCAGAAAAATCTTTCAATGTATGGAAACTCAAAGATTGTTATATAAAAAGACTAAAGCCCCGTAATCATATGGTAATCATTAGTTTGGAATAATCCACGTGTTGCAAACTTGTTATCACCATGTTGTTTACAACACAACGTGTTGCGGAGTTGCTATATACATGTTGCTTACAACACAACGTGTTGCGGAGTTGCTATATACATGTTGCTTACAACACAACGCGTTGCAGAGTAACTATGAACACATTGCTTACAACACAACGTGTTGCAGAGTTATTATGAACATGTTCCTAACAATACTACCATTTGTACAGTTGGCAACATTTCAACAAACTTTCATATAACATTGTTGTTCTGTTGCTCAACAGATATATCATACCCAGGCTCCAAAAATATTAAAAAATGGTTTCAAAATCCTTCAAATCCCAATCCTGTCATATTATCAAATAATACATTTATTATTTTCTTGTGTTTGATTTTACGCGAGTACTATACATTTAGAAATTAAAAAGTTTTTAACGGATTTTAAACGCGATTTATTATGATATATATGATGATATAACATCTCAGTCTCGCCGTGACCACGCTCGCTGTAAAGTGCTCGAAGCGTTGGGTTAATAATATAATGAATAAATCGCGTTTAAAATCCGTTAAAAACTTTTTAATTTCTAAATACATTTATTTTCCAGAATCAATCGGACCTCCATCCGATTTCATGGATTTGAATATGCTGGTGATTATATGCAGCTCGATTCTTCTCACCATCTGTCTGTTCACTTGCTTATATATATTTATTAAGAGGCACAAGTGAGTAAAGCATGTTTATATTTTATTTATGATAAATATAAATTAACATTTTTGATGAAACCATCCAGACTGACAAAGCATTTCGATTGTTTTAATTTTCATTTTATAATAAGCCTTTATGTCTTTTGACACTTTCTATCCTTTGCCACTGAATAATTAGATATTTAATAAATTCCTCAAATTCAGCCGCAAAAGAAAAAATAAAACTAGAATTATTATGTTCCTTCAACGTTCCGAAAATCCTAGTAATATTATAAATGCGAAAGTTTGTAAGGTGTGTGTGTTTGTTACTTTTTCACGCAAAAACTACTGAAACGATTGCAATGAAATTTGATACGTAGACAGCTGGACAACTGGAATAACACATAGACAACATTTATCCCGATATTCCTAAGGGATACGAACTTACACGGGTGAAACCGCGGGGCGCAGCTAGTGGTTTATAACCATACTTTGTATTCGGTATAAGCAATGAAAATACGTATCAGTAAGTTTGTATAACAAATTATGATTTTCTGTATACCCCTATCTCTTTTTCTTCAAACAAAATCACCTAGCTCATTTAATTGTGACAATGTATAAGAGATTGCCTTTTCGAAATAGTGTTTTCTGTAATATGAGATAAGGATATGCAAAGTATTGATCAGAGGAACAAAGAAAAGGACTGAGAAGGAAGCTATACCAGCCCCTATCGTTTATTTTATTACAATATTTTGACAAATTCACAGCCACGACAGACTTACCTCCTACCGCAATTCTCTCACCACCGAGTGTAAATCGGAACCGGCCGCCAACACGCCGCCCAACGACACGCGAGTGTACAGCACGCCCGTGCATCTCACTGCTGATAATAAACACGGTGAATATGCTTATACATCTATACACCTATACATTATACATCTGTACACCTATACACTTATACACCTATACATCTATACACTTATACACCTATACATTATACACCTATACATCTCTATACACCTATACGTCAACACACATGTTACATGTACCTAACGTTTTCATGCAAGTCTACAATAGACAACACTCAATGTGGCGCACCCGTCTGTATATATATACTTTACTAGCGGTCCACCCCGGCTTCGCCCGTGGTACATATATAGCCTATAGCCTCCCTCAATAAATGGGCTATCTAACACTGAAAGAATTTTCAAATCGGACCATTAGTTCCTGAGATTAGTGCGTTCAAACAAACTCTTCAGCTTTTTAATATTAGCATAGATATATTTTATGAAGGTTTATATTTCATATATGCACCTATAACCCTTTATACACATCTCTATATATTTGTATAGGTGTATAGACTTACTATACGTCCATATGCATTTATGTATATATGGTTATATTTAATTGCCACAACGTGTCCTGTCCGTTTTCAATATAGCCATAACACGAATTTCGCGTTGTGGATCTTTTACAACGACCACGACGCGAAGACGAATAGAAGAGGGTTTTAGCGCTTTCGGCAATTTCTCCCAGTTAACATTCGAATACATTTTTTTTTATATTAAAACAAATTCCAGAGCTATACGAGATAAGTCCGTACGCGCAGTTCGCGATCGGTTTCCGCACGTTCGGGCACGTGGACAACCAGGAGGTGCCCGGGAGACACGCGCCCGGGAACAGTAAGGCGAGATACGATAGTGGTAACGTGTTTTTAAATATTATTTGTTTGATTTTTTTTGATTAGCGGGCAACTGAGCTGGTGGGTCACCTGATGGTGAGCGATCACCGCCGTCCGTGGACAGGGCAGAGGTGTGCCTCTGCAGATGCGCTGCTTGCTTTATGGGGTAAGGGAAAAGGAAAGGATTGAAAGTGGAAACAAGGAATGGATTGGGAGGGTTAGGAAAAGGAAACGGGCCCCAGAGGCCCCCATACCCCATTTTAGTAGCATGCTACTATTTCACGCCGGTCTCCTGTGGGGGTGTGGTACTTCCCCGGTGCGAGCTGGCACAATTCGAGCCGAAGCGTGCTCGACACGATGTCTTATGAAATTGTAAAAAAAAAATATTATTTTTGTATTAATGTGATTTATTTATATAATTGTTTTATTCTCCCCTAGAAACCAGCTTTCAGATGAGGTCAGAGTCTGAAGATAGCGACTGCGTGTCCAGAACCACCACCTTGAAAAGCGCGCCGCGAAGTAAGTATATAGACTACTAGCGGTCCGCCCCGGCTTCTCCCGTGGTACATACATAGCCACTCTCGGTTCTACGCACACGCGTTAACCACTGAACCAAAGAGGTGGTCAATTACTACCTAATACTAGTATACAGCCCGCGGCTTCGTCCGCGTAGTTAATAGAAAGATAGTCACTGCTTGCTTGCATGCTTTGAATTTCATATCTTTTAGGATATTTTATTTAATGTGTTTTTTTATGTATTAATGGTATAATATATTTAAATACAGAGACACAATAAATTTTTTATATTTGTTATGTGTGTGATTAAAAATGTGATAGTTATAATACTAAGCTAGTTATAAGTTAATTCTAAGTGAATTCCTTATCCACAGAAGCCTGCAGGATCCCCCACCATAGGTAGCTGAGTCGAAGCGACCAAACAAATTGAATAATATATAAGTTATAACATAATTAAGACTTTTTATTTACATTTGTTGTATTTTCAATGTAAATAGTACATAATTTATAATTAAAATACATTTTTTATCAAATTGTTAGTCTTAGTATTAATTTTGATGTATTTTTCTTTTCGATACTTAATTAATCTTTTATTTTAGTATACTTAATGAACAATTGTTCGTAATTGTCAACGAATTTTCGCATTTTTAACTCACAGCGAAAAAATATGTTAATACGTTTGCCGTAGCTCTGAAATGAATGGACCGTTTGCGATGCGGTTTTTTTCACTTGAGAGCCAGTTATTTGGTGGTTGTTAGCCTATGGGGATGTAAGAATATCAGCCCCTTTCCAAAATGAAGTTAAATATTTTTGGCGTATTAATATGTAATCCTTTTTTATAACATTTCTTTCTAGTCATGCCTAGTCATTGTTCATTTAAAACCGACTTAGAAAAAGGAGATTTATGAATGCTACACTATTTTTGTGTTTGTTAACTTATAACTTTCTACTGAGTGAATCGATTTTAATAATTCTTCATCTAATTGAAAGCTGGTGCCTGGTTTGTGGTCCCGTTTGAATTAAATACATATTCATAAAAAAATCATGAACACACGTTGTTTATTTAAATATGTGAAATATTTATTTTTATTATTTTGTTTTTTCTTAATATTGTTTATACGTATCAAGTAAATTATATTGCCATATTAAGTTTAAGTATACCGTAGCCAATTATTCCTCTTAAATAATTATTTAAGTATCTCATGCCAAATAATTGTATATTATAAGGTTTCTATCAAAGATTTTAAACTATGTATTTTAATGTAGTTACAATTTGAACTTTTATTATATTTTTGACATGGAAGCGCTATCTAATACAGCTTTTTATTGTAATATGTATATATAGATTTTATTTTGATTTTATATAAAACTACTAAATAACTACTAACTTCTAACCTTTTCAACCAACTTTAACAAATACGAAGGAACACACTTGTAGTTTTTGTATGTGTTATCTTACAACTTTTTACTAGGTGAAGTGAAATATTTTCTTGTGTTTGATTTTACGCGACAATTACACATTTAGAAATTAAAGACTTATAACGTCGTGTTAATAATATAATGATATAATAATTTTAGTCTTTAAGTTATAGGTGAAGCGATTTTAATGATTCTTTATTTTGAAAGCTAGTGCCTCCCGTATGTAGGCCATTTAAATTGATCTAGATCTGACAATTTGAAGGCGACTTAGTTAACGCCTCAGCTCTGATTTTCAGTGGTACCCTTTCTTTATAATTAAAAACAATTATCTTGATACATAATTGAAAATAATTAAATTTAGTAATTTATTGTGTTTGATTTTACGCGAGTATTATACATTTGGAAATTAAAGACATAAACGTATTAACGCGAGACAGTCTCCCCGTGACCACGCTCGCTGTAAAGTGTTCGAAACGTCGGGTTCATAATATAATGAATAAATCGCGTTTAAAATCCGTTTAAATGTCTTTAATTTCTAGACTTAAATAATAATAGATTCATGCAATCAAAATGATTAATTTCGTAAACAATTTTAGAACCTTAATAATGTTTCCATGTCAGATTATAGTAGAATAATATTTATCTTCCAAAAGACTGATTGTTTGTTTACATTGTTTTATAATTCAATTGTAATGTTTAATTTAATAGAAATGAAATTTCGAAATATAAACGTTAGAATTTACTGTTTTGTTTTATTTTGTCATTTTAAAGATAATGCTATCATCATCATCATCATCAGCCCATACATGTTCCCATTACTGGGACACAGGTCTCCTATGAGGGTCCAGGCCACAATCCACCACATAATATAAACAATACGCTATAAACATATACCAATATATGAAAACTGTCAATACAAATATATTTATTACCTTTGAGCTTTTTTTCACCAATCCTTTCCCTTCGCTTTTAAGGAAACTGCAAGATCTAAAAGCGTGCTTTATTATAAGATGAAAAATGTATGACATGGTTCAGAATACGTGCTAATTTGATATTATGTTAATAACATAATGCTACAAATTTGATTCGTAAGTATCTCTAAACATATTTTCTAATTTTAACTAATAAGCAACTCGATTATGATGTAAATATACGCGCCATCGTTGTTTTCTCAATAATTCTTCAAACGACAAAGCTATCTTAATTTTATAGTGATTTATTTGTTTAGTACAATCAATAGGATAATGCTGTCTTAATTTAATAGTGATTTATTTGTTACAATCAATAGATTTATAATATTCTGTATTATTATTTCTGAGCAAGTCTTCTAAATCAAACTGACTACATCTCGGGAACTATTGGGCCGATTTCTTAAATTCTTCACCGTTGTGGGTGATACCTGAATGCTATAGGTTATTTAAGTGCCACGAGCGAAGCTAGGGCGAACCACTAGTAAATAATAGCTCGAATCGCATTAAAACAGAACTCATTAGTTTCCCAACTGGGATTTTTTTGACGTTGCCGCCAAAATAACGAACTGTATTTTGGATGAAATTCAATTGTGATTACACATTTGGTGTTATAAATATACAGTACCTGGATGACCGAGCTTTGCTCGGTATTTTTTTATTTTTTTTTTTTTGTTTTAACTTTAATTATTCGCAAAAAAATAGTATTATTATTCGCCAATAGATTTCAGGAAGAGTCATAATAAATTGGGACTACTCAAACGCCTCCAAGTTTAAGTCGATAAAACACGAATGTGATATTTTCTAAAAAAGATTCCTAGCTAGATCGATTTATCGCCCCCGAAACCCCCTATATACAAAATTTCATGAAAATCGTTGGAGCCGATTCCGAGATTCTAATTATATATATATATATATATATATACAAGAATTGTTCGTTTAAAGGTATAAGATACACACTATAACGAGAAAACAATGGATGTTTTGTTTATATTGGGAAATTCTGGTGAAGTCAGTAAGCAATGTTAATATTTAAAATCCTTGAAGGTCTCCCATGAAAATGATTGCAAAAAGGGTTTGATTGTGTATATTTAAACGATTATAACATAGAATATAATAGGTGATGTAATACAATATAAATTAATAATAACTGTAATACGTAATATTACTACAGAAATTAAAATTTGATCGTATTAGAAATCTATTGCATTATAAAAGTGAACGTATGGGTATATTTTACCTCAATAAATAAATTTATTTCAAAGAATGTGGTAATAAAGAACAACAAAATTAAGAATTCTAACACTAAAAAGGCAAAAAGTAAGTTTTTTATGTCATAGTCAGCAATAGAGCTGGTGGGTTGCCTGATGGAAAGCGCTACCCCGCCCATGAACATTTGGAGAGGCGTAAGGCCGATTGCAGACCTTAAGCCTCTACAATTGGATTGCCGACTTCAAACTGGAAAGGAATTAACAAAGGATTGACGAGAGGATAAAGGAAAGGACTGGGAATGGGAAGGAAAACGACATAGGCCACCGGCTCCTCCACTCACCAAACGAAACATAACAGTATGCAACTTTACGCCGGTCTTCTGTGGGGGTGTGGTACTTCCCACTGAGCTGGCCCAATTCGTGCCGAAGCGTGCTCGACTACCACATACAAAAATTTTAGATTAATCCGAAAACAACTCGATTAATAAATGTAATAATCGCGAATATGTAGTAGGTATACATAACAAACTCTTATGTTTTAATAATCTATATATATTATGTCATAATTGGAATACTATAATGATCATGAAAACTTAGAAATTAGAATAAAACTTATTAAATGGCTGTACAAAATCGTTATTACTCATTCAAACACCACATAAATTTATCACCAAACTCGCATACTCAAATGATAGTGGAAAACTCGATAAAACTTGATAATCCCGGCAAAGTTTTCCCATAAAACTATTTCAAACTACGATTTTGCCATTCGCAAGTCGACCGGAAAATTGGGTTCGTACTTAATCCCATATGAGATGGACACAGGTAGCATCTGGAGGGTTGTTAAAGCTGTATCATACGCACAGTTTGTACTAACTGCAGCCGGCGGCGTCACTCGCATGGAACCCGGGTAAGAATTAGTGTGTGCTAATCCAGACTATATACATGTACCAAATTTTATAGAGATACGACAAACTGTTTTCGCGTAAAAGAGTATCAAACATCCATACCTCTATTCATCCATACTTACACAATTTTGCGTTTATAATATAAGTAGGATATCATAAATTAATCGTATCATAAATGTTATATAATTTATTCCATTATTATTAACATTTCGCAGTAAAATTTATCACAAAATCCAAAAGTACAATCATATTGAACAAAAACAAATATAAAGCAATTTAGCGCCACTGTTTAAACTCCAAACGAAACTCCATTACGTCCCATAGTGCCGTAAGTTTCTTGGAATCCTTTCGAATTTCATTTACAAACAAAAAAACCGGCGAAAAACATCGTAAAAGTTAAAATTGGGCCATCGATTTCAACAATCTGGAACATCCAATTTTACACATCGGCGCCTCATCCTGTTTCGAAATTCCGCAATGAATTGTTCATTTAAGGAAATGAATCGCTCATTTTTTATACAAACAAGCAATTTTGATGTTATTCATGTGTTTATGACTTCTAAATTTTTTACCTACTAGACGCTCGTCCCGGCTCCGCCCGGATATCGAGCTTCCTGTTTTATCCCAAGGGAACATTTAATCAGAATAAAACCCTATCACCCAAATCAGACCATACCCTGTCTGTATGCCATATTTCATCAAAACCCGTTCAGTAGTTTCAGCGTGATTGACGGACACGCATCCAAACAAAAAACGAAATTTGCCGGTTCATCTGATAATACTATTTATAAAATGCAGTGCCTTGGCCTTGTCTCTTATAAATATAATGTAATGAATGTGTATACACCATATTGATTCTTTACACGTCAATTAATTACGTCAGAAAGCTGAGTCACAAAAGGCAATTAACTCAGCACACCAATTTAAATTTGAAACACAAACGAGAACAAATATAATTAATGAAAAATAATTTATAGTTCTAGAAACTCGAATAAAATAGACGTGAATATAATTAAAAACATATGTATATGTATACATATGTAATGTACATATGTCCATCTGTCTGTCTGTGTGTCTTTCACCAGGCTATGACTCATGAATCGTAATAGCTAGACAGTTGAACTGACACACGAGGTTGACCAACGGTTGTCATGGTGATACATTGAATGGATGACAATTTTTATTTAGCAGATGCTCTACGCGATTTGTACAGAACCATTAGTATTACGAGTCTGATTAGCACTTGACCGATTTATTTAGAAACAAATCCATTTTTACGACAATTTGATTAAAAACTAATTTAAATGAAATACTTCGCAACAAAGGGCATACGAATTCCACGAAAACTCTCATATATTTGAAATTATTTAATCCGTAGAGAGTGCATTGTTTTGGGATCTAAATATTTGAGAATTTTAACGAAAATTCTGTGCTGTTTAATAATTTACATAACATCATGGAAATTATGTTAAATATGCATGAGGTTATAGTGATTGTTTTTAATTGCTTTAAAAACTGTCGTTTCCTTTAAATTCCGTGATTCAAAAGTTTTGATAAAATTCAATCTGATAAATTAAGTTTTAAAATAAACAGTCATTGCACGCAAAACCCCCGCATCAAAATGACATCAACCCATAAAAAAGTGTATAAAAATTCACCATCAATACGACATAATGTTTGATTCATATATTCAGGTGAGGAAAGCTCCATATTTCGCAAGTAAGCAAGTTCGTTCGCTAACGACGAACGCAATCAAGGGATTTCGTATTTTTTCGTGTGAAAACACGAGTTATTTCCCAAAGGGAACAGCGCGTGATGTTATTAGTGTTATAATGAAATGGAAGATGTTGGCGATCATTCGTTTGTTTTTTTCTTGTATCTACTAGAAGTTATTTGATTTAGATTGGATAGACTTTTGTATTTTCATGATGTAGCATTGATATGTAAATAGTTTTACATAACATTTAATGTGAGTTTTATCATATCATTACGTGTCATTATACAGGTATTTAGGGCATCACAATGGGAGAAAAATAATATTAAAAACAAATTAGAAATTATACATTTGTTAGTATATTATGTATACTAAAACTATGGAGGCCCATATCCTTTTCCTTACCGTTCCCAGTCCTTTCCTTTATTCCTCTCATCAATCCTTTCCTAATCCCTTCCCAATTAAAGTCGGCAATCCATTTGTAGAGGCGAAAGGTCTGCAATTGACCTTACGCCTCTCCAAATGTTCATGGGCGGTGGTAGCGCTTACCATCAGGCGACCCACCAGCTCCATTTCCGACTATGACATAAAAAAAAACTACAAATATTACTTTCTACATAAAAATAAGTTGCGCATAAAAATGCTAACCACTTTTCAACGAAAACTATAAATAGTAAGAACTTGGAGATAAAGCCTTATCGAGGCTTATTTCATATAATAACAGCGACCCATGTTTTTGGCTAAGTCATTGAATATTAATAAAGAATAATATTATATGAAAGGAAAATATGGATAGGACTATAAGGACCATAAGAATGTATTGAAGAAAAAACGGACTATTAAACCTTGTTACATCTTGATGTGTGGCTTACTCCATAAAATGATATTTTTACCATTGAAAGTTTAGTGCATATTGTAATACTTGCGGTAAATGGTGAATTTTTCTTCTGTCGTAGAGGGCAGCTGAGCTGGTGGTTCGCCATCAGCGATCACCACCGTCCATGTAGTTACGTAGAGGTAGTACCTCTGCGAATGCGCTGCCCGCTTTAATGGAGTAAGGGATCCGAAAAAGAAAGGAACGAAGTGGGAAGAGTAAGAAAAAGGAAACGAGCATCTGTATGGCAGTAAATACCCAAAAGCGCATCTAAAATGAATCTAGTTAAATATATAAGTAATGTTTACAACACCACCACAGTAATAATTTCTACAGTCGTTCAACGAAAACGCTTATATAGGCAAATCATACGGGGGACAACGGCGAAACGCAGCAGAAACGAGCCCAAATTTTGTCCCGAACGGGGCCATGTTGATGTCTGCAACTCGGGACATTATTTAAGGGCCGATGAATAATGACTACCGCGACATAGAGCTTACGTTATCTCTCTTGCAATCATGCCACTCGTCTATATAAAACTAGCTTCCCACCCGCGGCTTTGCCCGCATAGTCGCAGGAACGATTTCCTCGCATGTTCCCGTTCCCGTGGGATTTCCAGGATAAAAACTTACCTATGTCCGTCTCTTGGTTTTAAGCTACCTCTGCACAAATATTCCGTCAAAAGGGTTAATCCGTACTTAAGTTATAAATAGTGTAACTAACACCACTTTCTTTTATATATATAGATCAATACCATACTACCAAAGCAACATGGCATTAAAATTTTAGTATCGATTTAAATATTCGCGCCTGTAAAACACTGTTATACATATTTCATTCAGCGTACAGGTTTTAATTTAAATGAACCATTCATTCCATACAAAAACATATGGAAGCCGAGCAAAAGCTTTTCATACGGACTACATTGTCAAAAGAATATGATAGCGTGCCGAGATGAATTCGTTGATAAAATAAAAGTTTTGGATTTGTAAGGCTAGTCTATTTCGAAATTTCTATACCATACATTAGAATAATGAATTGCATTTTACTGTATTAGATACTTTTATGATACGATGCAAAGACAATTGAACTAGAAAACCATAGAGTTGATTCGATTTTAATGTGTTAAAAATGTATGTGTTAAATTTAACAACAGTTTTGATATCATTGCATAGCTTTGCGTGTGTGTGTGTGGATGTAGATATGTGTTTGTCATTCTTTGAAGACAATGAAATTATGTATGCGTACATTCATAAATCAGGATTGTATTTTAAAAATAGTTATAGTTTAACAATAGTTCAGGCACAGATAGAACTACGGTGATCTGGTAACATTAAAAAATATATACATAATATTTGAAGCGTAAAAACAAAAAGGAGGGTCGTAATTATACGTTAAAAGTCGAATATAGCTTTGAAGATAACAATTTAATACTCTGTTTATATTATATTACATAAATTCTAACTTGAAATATAATTTCGTCATAAAATATACACGTTGTACCATTGTCAAGTTTAATTAGGGATCGTAATAGGAGACGCGTCACCGATTAGAGCTTCTATGACGACATTAAAACAAAACGAAGGTACGTGGTAATTTAATAGACGAACATACAAAAAGTTTTTAGGAGCTTGGGGATTTATTGTGCGTATTATCATCATATTAGGGTTCCCAACCCAAAGGGTAAAACGAGACCCTATTAAGGCTTCGCGGTCTGTCTGTTTGTGTATCTATCCGTACGACTTTCACCAATCTGTATCTAATGAACTGTGATAGTAAAGCAATTGAAGTATTCAGACATGTATTCGGGTGTTGCTAAAACAAAAAAAAAAAAAACTGAGGTAAAGCAACGGTTTGCGCGGTCATACGTTGGATGGGTGACCAATTTTTTTTGCAATTGTTCTTTGAATTGCACTGTCCTGACTGCATTGTGATCATACATATCTATATTTTCACACTGATATAAAATTTTGAGCAGTTTGTTTCTTTATTTGTTTGAATATCCTAGTCTCAGGAACTGTTGACCAGTTTCAAAAATTTCACACTTGAATAGACTTTCACATGGATGTATATGTACTACGGGCGAAGCCGGGGCTTACCGCTAGTTATACGTATTTGTTTCCACTGCAGAGACACAGGCCTATAAGCGTCCATGATATGATGAAGATTTGATCTGTAGAAACTGCATTCCGAACCGGTGTTAAATGCTAAAACTGTGTAAAATGACGATAAAAAGTGCTTCTAAAAGTCTAATTGAATAAATAAATGTTTGAGTTTGAGTTTCAGTTTGATTCATAAAACGATGTTTTTATTTATTATGACCCTCAAAATTTCATACCGAACTATACATAAAATGTATTTCTAATAATTCTATTTAACTCACTCATCTAACTAGGCAGACTTTAAATTCTGAATGTCTCTTATAAAAGATAGATATTTAAAACTTAGAATAAATTAGGAATCCGACTCGCATGACTCAAATAAGAAATATAAAAGCAGTCCCGTTCGTACTCTATTCAGAAAATAATTACTATGCAAATAGGCTGGTTTCAAAGCTGCGTTAATTTTAGATTCTTGAAAGGTTTCGTATATCTAATATCTATGCTAATACTGGGACAGCATTTGTTTAGTTTTTGGAAGGTACTTAACAATTGAATAATTATAATGTGAAGAGTAATATTTCAATAAACTAGCGGTCCGCTCGGCTTCGCTCGTGGAGAAAATATAGTCTATAACATCCAGGATTAACGGACCTATGTAACCGTGAAAGAATTTTTGTAATTGGTCAGCTAGTTCCTGAGATTAGCGCGTTCAAACATACAGTGATATAATCAGTGAATTAGTAATTTTTCTATTATTGTGTGTGATAATTATATTAAGTTCATGATACTATGAGTCTGCTAGAAACACAATATAAAAATATTGGTAGCTATAAAGATTGGAAAGAAGCTGGCCCCCAGTTCTCCATTAGATCGAAGGTCAGGGTCTACACATTACATTCACCTGTTTCTTTGTGAATAAATAAACTCTTGTACTTTATTATAAATTTTCTTAACAATGGAAAATCGAAGTATCGCCTACTATACTATGAAATCCTACTAATATTATAAACGAGAAAGTTTGTAAATATGGATGGATGTTTGTTCCTCTTTCACGCAATAACTACTGAACTGATTGCAATGAAATTTGGTACGTAGATAGCTGGACAATTGGAATAACTCATAGGCTACTTTTTATCCTGATATTCCGGGATACAGACGGGATACACACTTACGTGGGTGAAACCACGCGCAGTTAGTCCTACATATTCTTTGTCCATAGCATAAAGCAATCTAGCCAGTTGGAGGTGTACTCATAGAGTTTTAAGAAATAGTAGAAAGAAATCAGAGATTTTATAAATATTACTCGTATTTCTGTTATCAGCGTTTGCAATATGTACTAATATCATAGGTACAACATCAGAGTGTCACCCTGTAGGTGCGTGCTAACTCTCAAAGGCAAGTACTCCGAAAAATTAGTAGATCCACAGTCAGAATAGCTAATATACTCCGTTCATACATCACATTTAGTATTCTCTTTGGTTCACGAATATTGTATGATCTGTAGATGGTATTAGCTAGCTTGTTAAAGGTATGAAGTGCTATCGAATAATGCTTTATGTATGAGCCTTTGTTTTTGCGTGCTTTGTTGTTCTATGGTAAGAATATAGCTGTAAGCCACGGCGTCACTCGCATGGTACCTGTAAAAGTAGCCCATGTGCTAATCCAGACTATAATCTACGGTACAATAATACGAAAGTAAATGACTTTTAGTGTGAGCCTATTGCCTGTTAATGTGTGTGTGTGTGTGTGTGTGTGTGTGTGTGTGTGTGCCCTAAAGTATTGTGTATTAATACTCTCTCAAAGTTTACAAGAATGGAATCATTGCCATTGTGGATCTAATATACGTAGATGCAAACATTGATCAAATTTGTTTGTACACGCTCTGAGTCAAACGACAAAACAAAACACCAAATCATCTATTTCCTGAATCACTTTACACGATTATGATATACATTTCAAACTCGCATAGCATGAAAATAATGAAAAGTCCTATATTTAAACAATGCAAAATTTAAAGATAACGAGGATATTGTGCAAAATGTATGGAAGTTAAACTCAAACTGTGCAGAGATCGCGCCAAGAATAAATTAATATAGACCGCGCGAGAGCACGTTCAACTTACCTGGATGAATTTTGTTTGGATGAGGCATTTATTTATAATTACTGTTGAAATATTATTAATATATACTACATTTTTGTAGGAATTACCACCTGTAAGGTTTGTTTTTAATATGTAGATCATTCAAAGAATTTAGTTCGATTTCCCGAGTGTGGTAAACGAATAATCGTAAATATTTATAGTTTCCTTTTTTTCTAACTGCTAATGACTATTATCATATATCATTCGACTGCAGTTATTTCGTGATTTATTAAATAACTTCTTGTTTGATGCACTGAATTTTACTATTCTTTTTTGTTTTCCATTCAAATTTAGTTTAGTTGTAACAATTTTAAACAACAGTTACTGAAAAATAATAATCTACTGCCAGCATTAAAAACACTTCTGGTATTGTGTCCTATCAACTTCTTTAATAGCTTGTAAACTCTAATCCTCGATCTAAGGTTGCCTGGAAGAGATCGCTATCTTAGATATAAGGCCGCCTATTTGTGCGTAATTGTGTTGAGTGTGTGTCCTTTTTGTATTTGTTTTTTTGTATTGATGCAAATAAAGAGTTATTATCTATCTACCTATCAACTTTTCCATTGATGTAGCATTAGATTACCACCCTGTATACAAACACGTAGGAGATTATCATATTTAAATTTAAATTCAAATTCAAATTAATAATTTCATTCTCAAAATAATTGTCTCAAGCCATTTGGTGATTGAAACACTCCTAGTAAGTCATGTCATATCATTATTAATACCTAAAAAATTTTCAGTGTAAAAACACAACAACGTAAAACTTGATAACTATATTATACAAACTACGCCCCGCGGTTTCACCCGCGTAAGTCTGTATCCCGTAGAAATATCGGGATAAAAAATTGAGTATGTGTTATTCCAGTTGTCCAGCTATCTACGTACCAAATTTCATTGCAATCGGTTAAGTAGTTTTTGCGTGAAACAATAACAAACATCCATACATACATCCATCCATACTCACAAGCTTTCGCGTTTATAACATTAGTAGGGTTAAATATGGAAGTCTAGTACAAACAATTACAGCATTTCCTATCTGTTTCGCTGATTGATTCCCTTTATATAGACAGTCAATCTTCTGTATCCTTTCAGGCCCTTAGTGCTATTATTTATAAAGTTCCATCAATAGTTATTACAATATAGTGAATCAGAACGAGCGAAGCCCTACTTTATAGCTACACTTCACAGAGAATTTATGAAGCTTAGTGTGGGACTGTGACATAGCGTGTTTTATAAATGTCTAGGTTGACAATTATGGCAGAAAATTCGTGAACCACTTAAAGCACCGGTGATTGCTAGTTTACTTAATAACAAATTCATATTTTATGGGCAAATACGAAGTAAGTACGCCGTAAGTACATTCCTGTGAATAAATGAAATAATGTTTGTATTTTCTTGTGTTTGATTTTACGAGTATTATACATTTAGAAATTAAAAACTTTTTAACGGATTTTAAACGCGATCTATTCATTATGTTATTAACCCGACGTTTCGAACACTTTACGCGTTTAAAATCCGTTAAAAAGTTTTTAATTTCTAAATGTAATAATGTTTTCAAATCACCTCAAAATGTAGCACCTCGCGTCCCATGTTTTAATCAGTCTGTCGTGGACCGAGTCTCATCCCGTACATAATTCAAGTAATGAGCGCCCACGTCACTCACCTGTGCTGAAACTATGATATTCGATTTATAACGCCTTGTTGCTTTGATTCTGACGGGTTTAAATCGTTATTTAAATGTTATTAGTAAATACATATTGTTTGACAGCCCGGATAATGTTTGTATTTACTGGCGCAGTTTCCGTCTGATTTCCATCTTAAAAATGTCCCTTTTTTGGTCTCAAACTATCCCTGTACTAAATCTCTAAAAATCTGTTCAGTAGTTTAGGCGGTGGGGAGTTATAGATAGAGTTACATTCAAATTTGTAATATTAAAGTAGATAGAGTTACTTTCATTTTTAGAACAGTTTACAGTAGTGATGAATAATAAAATAATTAGTGTAGTTTCGGTTCTTATTTTAACAGCTTATTTCCTGGAAGACATGTCAATATTTCAGAGTTGTCCCATGCCCCAATAGGTTCCAGTTCACTGTGGTAGGCTGTATACTTGCCGGT
This sequence comes from Zerene cesonia, assembly GCF_012273895.1. NCBI lineage: Eukaryota > Metazoa > Arthropoda > Insecta > Lepidoptera > Pieridae > Zerene > Zerene cesonia. The sequence goes on from NC_052126.1 coordinate 5,102,165, forward strand.
CAACTAACTTATCTCTAAATCTGCCCCATACCCCACAATGAAGCAAAGGAACTATTTTACCTATATTTATCTACAGGTTATTCGATTTCGGCTTTAGCTAAGATCTAGGTAAAATTATTCAACCAAAATCCAGGACATAACTGGGGAAGCGAATAGTTATTAAATAGTATGTTTCCGACAATCAAACGAAAACATATACGATACCGGAGTTTTCTCCGATAAGAGATAATATTCTGCCTTGGACGAACTATCTTTGTACTAAATTTCATCCAAATTGGTTTAGCGGTTTAGGCGTGAAGAAGATACGGATAAACAGATTTACTATCGTATTACTGGGATTTCCGTAAGCACTTTGCTTATACGCAACAGAATCAGTAGGTACTCAGTGAATTAGCTTTGAGCTAACACTAATTTAAACTAACTTATTTAACTGAAAGTGGGTCAAACGTCTGGGGTGTGATTAGTCCCAGTAATGGTGCCAATCCGCGTGAGTTTAAAACTATGTGGCAGTAATGGTGATTTGGAACTTAAACCAGGTTCAAAAAAGGAGGTGCGTTATTTTATGATGTTCACTAGTAATTATGAGTTTTGAAGACACTTCGACGATGGGAAAAGTCTTCAGAAGCCGAGTATAAATTTACAATATGAGCAAAAATTATGTATTAAAACATCTTACTAATTAACATATTACTCGATAAAGGAGTTGTAAGATTATAAACAGCTAACATCGTGATAGACGGACAGACAGCCAAACAAACAAACTTTCACGTTTATAATATTAGTGGGATGGGCACAGTGGCACACGTATTAGGGTTACTGGCTTCAAAATCATCTAAATAATGAAAGTTCTAACGCAAAAGCACCACTAAAACTAGATCCGTGGACAAAAATGTATATCGATAAAAACTAGAATGGAGACTGTAAAAAGTGACCCAGATTCGAAATTCCAGCACCAAAACCCCAATAAAATTAGCATAACGCTCCCACATAAAGTCGCTGGAAGTAAAACTCGAACTTTATAGAGCTGTATTGATTTAAATTGAAATGAGATATTCAAGATCAAACAAAAACATTTATATATTCCAGAGGACTTCTTTAAAACATTTTGAATTATATATTTTATTGTAGCAATTAAGTATTATCGGAACATAGTTCCTTCCAGCTGATATAAATAGAACCTAATTAAAACGGACAGATTGAATTGACGCTTTATACATTTACTAGTTGTTGCCCGCAGCTTTGCACGCGTGAAAAAAATAAATTATCGTGGTACAAACTCTTACCCTCTATTTTATCCCCTTGGAGGTAGAATTTATCAACATTCTTAGCGGATGTCTGAGTCATAACATCTATCCACATGCTAAATTTCAGCCCGATCCGTCCATTGGTTTAGGCTGTACGCTGATAGATCACTATGTCAGCTAGTCACCATTAAGTTATATTTATTCAAACTTCATGGATAACGATACAATAATTTCATGTATTTACTTATTATTCTGATTAAGATTGCTAGGATGAAATAATTTCCTTACTCTATAATCTGATACAATTTTGTTGTTTTCAATGTTTTAGTATTTTAATCATTCCGCGACATCCTTAATAAGTTAAATAAAGAAATGGCTTACTTAATAAAATTGCACGTCCATATTGAACGGTAAAAGCAATAAAATTGTGGCTGAAACGTCACCCAATATGCTAATATGCGTCTTTTACATTCAACGCACAGCGTCAATATTTCACATCGAAATCTGCTAACGTGCAGATAAAACGATTATAATAGGATTTATGTGATATTTTGTCGAACAATGGAGGAATGGTATTTCCGAATGACGAATTGCATGTTATGCGTTAGAGATTCGATTAATATGTACTTTTAGTAATAATTTTGATGTTTGCTGCGCTGTTTATTGCTCTCACATGGATGCTAAAGAAAAGAAATCACCAAATAAATAAGAAAACGTATGAACATTACACAAAACTGCAATCAATTATTCGGATATATTGTATCAATATGACGTATGCATTTTGCTCATGGATTTCCGTATTTTTTATGTTAAAGCAATTGGGACAGATAAGGAAAAGTAAATGGGCCTCCGGCTACCCCATTCACGAACGATCGGACGACGCCGGTCCTCTGTGGGGGTGTTGTACTTCCCCGGTGCGAGCTGGCCTGATTCATTCTAAAGCGTTCTTGACTCCCTCATTACAAAATGCATATTGTATTTTGTAATGAAGTATACATATGTAATTTTGTAATCTTTTTGTAATGCCATACGCATATAACTGCCATTAAATAAATTGTTTATTATTTTAATTGTTAATTATACTACCATTATATTATAGTTTTACCAGTCATCAAATACAGCTAAGTCTAAGTCCTAGAAGAAGTAAGACCAGCTCAAACTGAGTGGCATATAATTAGCTAAGAATTCACCAACAAATCTGAGTTATGGCTATTACAATTGCATAACATAAGCGAGTAGACAATATATAGGTACCTATTTCGAAAGAAAAACACACCACGCGAAGCAAAGTCTATCCACTATAAGCTAAGCTATATATTCCATGAATAAACATGTATATTAAGCGAAGTTGGTTTTCAAAGCACAAAGCATATAAAAGCCATTTCCATACAACGCACTCAAACACCTGAATATCGACAGATTGCGGCTCACACTTACAAAACGATCCGGGTTATTTCCCGCCTGAATGCACTCACAGCCCTCTATATCAGACTAATATGAACCTTAATTCATTGCAATAAGACATATTATAAGTGCATTATTAACTTTGTGTTTGTAATGAATAAACTTTGGAAAATGCTAGTGCACGTAATTTTGAGCCTTATTGCAATGTATTAGTGTCTATACTAGCTGTATGATCAAAACTGTACGGCAACTCTACATTCTGGCTTTTAATTTCAAATTACTTTGTTGAATAATCGAATGTAGCCTTTACGCCGGTAGTAATAAAGTTGATTTGAATTTCAAGTATTGGAAAAATCACGAGATACATTTGGTTTGAAATGTAATGTTGATAAGGCGTTTATTCTGTTGTATTATCACAGAATTCAATTGAAAATATACGATGATTTTACGCAGTATTTCGTAATAATGAAAATCTTCTATTAATAAACATTATTCGTCTAAATAATTCTCTTTAAATGAATATAATAGAAGAATACCTACTGCCATACCTAGTACTATGATGGTAGTGGATTCTCGTAACGATTTTTATTTATAAAATTATAATAATTTTCGGTTAACTCTTCTATTATTTTTAAATCCTACATTTGTATACAAATTGAGAAATTTATCATAGATGGCAACATTTTGCTTACAGTAAGCCTTTTTAAATATTATTTCGTTTTTATCATTCTCAGAAAAAAAATCCAATTACATTAACTTCTTAATATGCGAGACATGTGGGGTAAAATGAGAAAATTCTATGAAATTAGATTGCGATATTTTTAGCATTTTATTTAATTTTTTATCAAAAATAGTTGGTTTATAAGTTGTGTTTACAGACATTTTTAGCCAAACATTTCATGAAAAATCAAACCTTTCCAGAGAAATTTGCTCACACATATTACATGTTACGTCTAGCACGCTTCAGCACGAATTGGGCTAGCTCGCACAGGGGAACTACCACACCCCCACAGAAGAACGTGAAATAGCATACTGTTATGTTTCGTTCGCTGAATGGAGGAGCCAGCTGCCCATATCATTTTCTCGGTCCCTTCCCAGTTTCCTTTATTCATTTAATCTTAATCCCTTTCCAGTTTGAAGTCGTCAATCCATTTATAGAGCGTCGTAAGGTCTGCAATCGACTCTCAAAATCATGGGCGGTTGTAGCGTATACCATCAGACGACCCACCAGCTCCATTGCCGAAGGTGACATCGAAAAAGGTAATAAATATTAGTTCTAACTATTTCATATATAAGCATGTTTTTATTAATCTTCTCTCGGTTCAGGCTGAAACCCAATGTCATAAAACACATTATTGCACGGTGCATTTCAGCTGGAAATCTCGAATCCAATCTGAACGAATGCATTATAAATACTAACTGGATTCGCCCAGCTTCGGCTAAAAGGCTAAAAAGTATTCCTTTTGTTTGCGCTCTGAAATATTTATCTAGACGTTTTGCCATTTTGCTCTGAGTAATCACTACGTAGAAACATGGTCGCTCTGTCTGACCTTATATGCTTAAATCTTTAAAAGTACGCAACGGATTTTAATAGCTTTTTTTATATATATTGATTGGAGAGGAAGGTTTATATGAATCATAACATCCATTAAACTACTTCGAATTAAACGCGTGCGAAACCGCAAAAGCTAGTATTATACATTTCTATACGAATTTTGAACGACAAATGTCCGAATGGGTATATAAAAATAAACGTCAACCGGCAACGGAATACAATATCTCTGAAAATTCAAACCGTCCAGCTATCACGGTTCATGAGATACAGCCTAGTGACAGACGCACAGACAGACAGAGAGACGGAAAGCTTAGTCCCGAAATAGGTTCCCCACTCAAAGGACAAACCTTTGAGTACGGAATCCTAAAAATAATATGTATATAATTATTGAAATTCATTTTTTATGGGTTTTTATTTGGACTACGTAAGTGTTTCCCAGATGGAACAAAAGAACCTTGCGTAAGTTTATTTTTTTAGATTTTCATACAAAGCATTTATATTATTTGTTATTTACACACATTGAAAAAAAAACGTTATCAATTAAGTTATATTATATTTCGTGATAAATCTACTCAATAAAAATTATTTTTACCATAAAAAACGAAACCATCTCCAAATTATCAGATCAAAAGGAAATTTAAATAGGACATGACGAGTCCACTCAGCAATAAATTATGAGGTGAACACAACAAAATACCCTACAGCCAAACTGATAGCTTCTTTATTTGAAGTTGTATGTTAAATGACTCATTCCTAGAAATGCAGGAAAACTCACATCGTGTAATTTAACGAACGCAACCGAAACCTCTCGAGGTGGCTGTAAAAATGAAATATTGTAAACAAACGAAATCCCCAGTAATGCCTTCTTGTAATTTCGCCACAATCCGCAGAATTTGGCTTTCGTCCAAAACGCCTGTACGTATCACGTGATATCACGCCCCTTACTGAATACCGTTATATATAATACTTCATTTGTAAATTATTCTTATGTTATTTTTAATGCCAAATTAAATTTAGTTAACATTAATTAATTCAATGTTGTATATTCAATTTATCATCCACACCTTCCTTATAATTCAAAATCCCTGTTTAAAATAAATTCTCAGTACTTTTTGATATGATTACAGATAGTACTTATTATATATACATACAGAATATCGAATCGGTTTTTAAACATACATCAACCTTTAAACAAATGTAATATAACTATAAACAGGTCAAAACACAATAATAAAACTACTATACACATTTTTACATATAACATTTCACATATTACTTCATACAAAGCTGATTTCCATTATATTCGAATACAACAGAAGCAAGGATATAACTCTGACGTGGACATAAAGCTGACGCTAATTGGGAGCTGTCCAAGCGTCGCTGAGAAATGATCGAAATAACTATATTATACCATATTGTTTAGAAAAATTGGTGATTATGGTATGAATTGTGAGTTGCTTGTGAACACGCTTTTATTTGCTTCGCCAGTATGGTTGTATGTAACTGACTCTTAGATTATGACCCATTTTAAACGAACAGATTTCTAACTTTCTACCTACACTTATTTAAGATGGATGACACTATAATAATTTCTTTATTTTAACAATTTCCGGACTGAATTCACTATAATTATTTCTTAATGGCTAGGAACAAATAATTTTTAACTCTGTATTAGAACTGGTGAGGCTATTTAGTTGATTCTAATTCGTGTGTTTTTTTAGTTTTTAAATTAATATTTATTTGTGTCATAGGGCAACTGAGCTGGTGGTTCGCCTGATAGTAAGCGATTACCACTACCCATGGTTATAACCGCCAATGTTTAAACTGAATAGTTAATTCGTTTATTTGGATTGACCACAAGACCTACCGATGCGAATCGAAATATTATAGACCCAGAAGTGGAGCAATAACCATACACATAAATTAATTAAAAATACTCGATTTAAGGGCAGTTGTGTTGGTCAGTTAGTAAACATATAATTTCTGTACCTCTGTGCATGCCATGGTCACAAAGCCGGCGGTAATTGCAGCCTATTCTGGAGAGAGACAATATAGTCCATTTATGTGACAGCCCAAGCCGAGGTTCGTGGTCCCCGTGAAGGGGGGACGCCCTTCAGCGTGTCGCTATCAGTATGAACCGTCAGTCTACCCACGCGTCCTTGCTAAGATGTACTAGCCGTTTAGGCTAATATCGAGATTCAATATAGAAAACACGATATAGCGTTATCAATTTTCGATATAGTTATAAGCTTTTGATCTAAAGTCTGCATTGAAAACCAGTGCTAAAGAATTGAAAATATTAGAAACAATGTAATAAAATTTTAATTTTATTAATTTAATTAAAACTGTATTATATTGCGATATGTGAATAATTTAAGGGAGAGTGTTTGTTTTGTTTTCAATTTTTAACTAATTATACCAATTTTGATTATATTTCGTGTGTATAGTGCATGATTTGAGGTTAATTTGGGTTATTGATAAACCACTTTAACGCGCTAACATAAATGATTACATATTGTGTTTCGGACAGATCAGAATATGTGTGTCTGTGTGATACGCAATTACTTCAGTTCAAGAACCCAGTAAGTTCTAAAACCTAGTGTAGTCTAGGCTATATAAATGTAAATTGTATATGGGTACAGCTACAACATTAGATGTCCATTGCTTACACGCTCATAGACGTTCGTAGTTACTGAGTGAGCGATAAAATCAATCAGGGAAAATACATTTTAATATCATAGTCGTCAAAGGCGATAGTGGTTCGCCTGATTTTTACTATCATACAACCCACCAGCTCATTTGCCGACTTATACATAAAATAATGAAAATAAGAACTGGTATAATTACGCAATATTATGTTTATAACAAGCAGCTATTATATTTATAAAATAGTCATTTATTTGAAGGCACAGAAGAATAAAAAGCTACCTTCTTGTTTGAATATTGTCATCATAATACTATATACCAAATAAATTCAAGGAAAGCTCGGTAAACCACCAAAGATAGCATTAGGTTGGACACACGCCAAACTTGCTGTTAAAATTTAAATTGATTTTATCGAGAGAAATTAAACGACAGTACAGCTTGTTTGTTTTTTTTTAATATTTCTATTCTAGTTTTTGTAGCTAAAAAAGTGTGTAAAAATTGTGAGTTTTTAATCATTTAAACATTACAATAAGCATGTTAAATTATTCAAATTTATTCAATTATAATACACGGTCCTTCACCTTGCAAACATGGATTGAAATTTTCAATTAAACCAAACCTGTTACAGTAATATCTTTTAACTCTACGGAATAACGAACGAAAATTACGCCATTATGAAAATAACGGCCTCAAAGCGCAACATTAGGGTTGAACATTTCCTGAATTCAGTATTCCTGATGGTTTTCCTTCCGCTCACAAATTACGACGTCCACATGAGATTGCCTGAAACATACTGACACCCCTATTAGCGTTCATGCAATTATACTCCTTATTGCTTCAATGCAAGCTCGAATCTTGAACGTGCCATCTCAGATTCCATATTCGGAATGAAAATGTTTGGAAAGTCGACTGATATCTCGGGAAATTCGCTATGTTGGGAATTTCATAATCAGTGTGACGCGAGATCTGGAATGAGGAGGTCGTGTCGGTCGCTCCTTGAAGTTTGCGCGCGTTTCGATTCAAATTTCGAATTCGATCTGTGAAATGTAGTTTGACTGTGGACTTGTGGATTATAAGAGGTGGGTTTATGGTTGTATTGAAATATTTGTTTATAAATTATAAACAATAGTAGTACCTACATAATATAATATGAACTATTTTTTTTTTAATAGTGTTAATACCTAAAAGCAAATGAATTTGTTGATTTGTGAACAGATTTTTTAAAAATGTAGTGATATGTTTTAATAATAATAATGAAAAAAGAAACATTTATGAGAGTCCACGATACTGATATGTTAATATCTTTAAAAGAGTATAAAAATCCAAGTTCTGGTAAATTCATTAAATTTTTCTCCGTACAACATTTTAACAGTTTTTTTAAGTTTATTTCATATTTGTGTTAATATACATTAATTCAAACTTATATAAAAAGCTTTTAAACAAATTTAACTAACTTTACATACCTACACTATTTAATCGCGCGGCGTCTCTCCGCGTGAATTTGTTTAAATGTGGAACATTTTAATAATATGCAGAATAGAAAATAAATCGGGCAAGAGGCGGGATCTGAACCTGCATCTTTCGCGATACCGTGGCGATCTGGAACATATTTATTTGTATTTTTACTAAACAAGTATCCAAAAAAAGTACAGCCACATGTGATGTTTTAACGAATTATAATTTATGGTTTAACTTATAATTCAAAGTTTTTTTTATTGTTTTAAACCGCGAATTATAATTCATGGTTTAAAACAATTTTTAACTTTTATAAAATACTGGCCGCTCGGTTGGACCCGGGTTAAAAATAAAATAAAATATAGACTATATAGACTAAGACTAAGACTATGATACACGCAGATAAAGTGGCTTTCTATCAGTATAAGTTTTTAGTTACTGACATAAGCACATTCAAACAAGAAAAATTTACTCTTCTTCGTCATTGTCATATTGTCACACTAGCAGATTATTTTAGATGAAATGTGGAAATGATTTTTACAGTTTATCATCCTACTATCCTACTTATCCTACTAATATTATAAATGCGAAAGTTTGTAAGGATATGTGTGTGTTTGTTGCTCTTTCACGCAAAAACTACTGAACCGATGGCAATGAAATTTGGTACGTAGACAGCTGGACATCTGAAATAACATATAGGCAACTTTTTATCCCGATATTCCTACGGGATACGGACTTACGCGGGTGAAACCGCGGGGCGCAGATAGTATTCTTACAAGAACAATTTTAACTAACATAGATGCCTATCTTCCTTCTAACTTCCTCCTGTTTTATCTGTGTATTTTTTTATATCAAAATGATTTAAATCATTAAGTAAGAATCAACTTACATAAAAACACAATCCTTGACATATAATTAATTATGCTACCTACTACCTAAAGGTTAATTCCTAACCTAACTACCTTTAGGTTAATTCCTCAGGTTGTGTTTAATTGTACTCTTTAAAAAAACAACTCTTCGTGTCATTGAACACAATTTTCCTGAACAAGGCTATGGCATAAGACGAAACGATGCTCAAATAATAATCTATACTAATATTTTAAAGCCGAAGAGTTTGTTTGTTTGTTTGAACGCACTAATCTCAGGAAATGGGGGTCCGATTTGAAAATTTCTTTCAGTGTTAGATAGCCCATTTATTGAGGAAGGCTATAGGCTATATATGTACCACGAGCGAACCCTGGGCGAACCGCTAGTTCCGAATAAAGGAGGGTCGGCAAATTTGCAAATATCAACCTTTTTCGATGATAGGTTTAATACAGTCAGCATTACTTCTGTAGATATTCGAACAGAATTATTTAACAGAAGTAAAATGCAATAAACATTCGTTAAAATAATTGTAGTGCTCATTAACACTCTCAAATATCACGTAATTATAGCAAATTAATAGGATTACTGCTATTCATTATTTGCAATGCAATTTTGTTAATTGGCGGCAACTTGTCAAGTGGTTGGATTTTTATTCCGATTTATCACATTGTGCTGTGATTGTATTCTAGATATATACACTTTGAAGAAAGAAAGAAGGCAAGAAAGAGAGAAAAGATAAAGACGATTGTATCTTTCTCTTTCGTGTGTTTTTTGTTTTTTGGTTACGCCTGTTTTTGCAATCGTATCAGCTTTCACATATAGCATAGCTGAGTATGAGACACAAAAAGTAATTTTGAGTTTATTCATTATCTCATTTATTCATTCACTGTAAAATTGTAAACACCGTTAGATTACAATTTTCTCATACATTTTTACAAGATTCCCGTCAAATTGTCGAAAAATTGTGACTATAAACTGTGAGTACATCAATTGGAAGCAGTGGGTATGCTTCCAATCTATGCATTGTTTTCAATAGATTATAATCTATTGAGGTGAAACCGTTGAATTGTGAAATGGGAATTCGACAGGTTAGGTTGGGTTGGTTAATTTAATTACGCACTAATATGCAATATTGCGTTCCAACTTGCATCTGACCTATGTTTGAGAAAAGTCTATATAATTTATAGTTGTGATATATTCGCATTATAGTCTCCAGAAAAACAATGCGTTATATTGTTAGCAATCATTCCGCAATTTAGCGCCAGTTTGGTTATAATCTTCGACGATATACAATCAGAATGCGAAATTTTCCCATATCAAATCTCTAAACGTTACGCCACAAGCTCCTAAAACAGTAAAAACTAACGAGCCACTCCAGCTCTGACCGCGGCCTCCTCAAACTGCGTTTAGATCCAAAATTTTGCAATATACATAAAGCTATACGGATGGATAAATTATACCACCATCTGGAGTCTAATTAGCAGGATAGCAACCTCGGAACGACATCTACCGTCGGCTGCAGATAGCTCTGAAATTTACAATTCAAATTACGGAGTTAAATAACGTGGACCATCTGTTTGGTATTTGATTTAATAAGTAGGTCTCAGGTTAAATTAACTAGGCGACAGCCTACGTCATAAAATGTGCTATGGGATTAGGTGGACTTCGGTCGTTGCTTTTTACTTTGTGAGTTTTGGCTTGTTGCTGTTTGAATTGTCAAATAGATGCTTTGATGAGGTTTTTTTAATAGATAGAGTATTCAAGAGAGAGGTTTACGTGAAGCCTCGGGCAAAAGTTAAAATATAAATTAGAAAAAACCAAATTTGAACAATCGACAGTAACTAATTAGATATTTGTTAAAAGCAAAAGAAAAGAATAGTACGTATATTGAACGTAATATATAATATAATACATACAAATTCGAATAGACCTCATTTGAATTATCGACTAATTAGGTCTTAGTTATTGTTATTGTTAGTGTCTTGAAAGACAAATGGGACAAAATATTTCCGTTTACTTTTCAACACATATCTAATATAGATGAACCGAAAGAAAAGGTTTACGAAGCATTTATTTTACATAATATATGCAACTAGGTAACAAAGGTGAGTTGCATCGTAAATCGTATAAAGAGATAGGAAATTAGACGTCCGTTTCTCACAGTGCGTATTATAAGAGCATAATACGCATTATTGTATGGCAATGCATTGTGTCTAGGTCCGTACGTGGAATAGTTTTCAGTAATTCGCATTATGAAATACTCATATTTGCGGCTAACCTTATCTGGCCAGAGCAAAAAGATTAATTTTGGACTGAATTCTTTGTAAAGCGCATACTCATGTATGTGAGGAAATAATAATAAAATGGCCAGATGAATAGTTAATTGAATTCATACAATTCTAAACGTGATTTTATTAGCATCACTTGTGTGTTCCTATGTAACTGATTCCTTTAGACTCAATGTTGACCCACTTTAAATAGACAGATTTTATTCAAACTTTGTGCACTAATCAAGAATCGATGACAATGTAATAATTTTAAACAAATGATGATTGATTCTACGAGTGTTATTAAAGGATGTTTTTTACGTACATATATTACTAACTGCGCCACGCGGTTTCACCCGCGTAAATCTGTGTCCCGTAGGAATATCGGGATAAAAAGTAGCCAATGTGTGATTCTAGTTGTCCAGCTATCTACGTACTAAATTTCATTACAGTCGATTCAGTAGTTTTCGTAATTTCTGTACAATAGTGAATAATGCTAAAATGAAAATTGTGTAGTCAAAAAAGTTTATATTTTATACTCTTAACCCAATCTAATGTTTATAATATGTTCTTCATATAAATATAAGACTATTTCTACCCACACATATATAAAATAAATCGCAAACTAACTTCAAATCTTAAAATTGTAATAAAAAATAATATTCTAAGAATATTCTCATAAAGTAAAGTCCGATATGCAAAGTTAAACTGTATCACGCAAAGAAAAGCATTGCAAACAAAAAAGTCTTTGCAAACAAACTTGGGGGGAATTGGCAACTCCGCCGATGGAGTACTATACCCAAGTTTCCATCATTATCCTTTTATTTAATATCGTTTCCACGAGAAAAGTGTTATGCTTTGGAAAATAAATTTTATCCGCTTCTATTGCTATGCCCTTTGTGCTTATTTTTAAATTGCGTGGTGTCTTTTGCCAGATTAAAATAAATATTTATCCCTTTATTTGCAACATTACTTCGATCAATATTGTAAATGACATTTAAAAAAACTAAACTCCCTTCAAATTATCAGATTTCGATCAAATTGAAATAGGACTCGGGAGACACCTTTAAAATAAAAACAAAACCATCAAAATCGTTTCACCTAGTTCAAAGTTCTTAGGTGAACTTCCTCCTTTTTTGAAGTCATCATCATCATCATTTGATCATAATTATCAGCCCTCATAATATCCCACTGCAAGGACATAGACCTTCCATGAGGATTCAGGCAATAAGCCACCACGCTGTCACCACCAAGTACGAATTGACAATATCACATGTTTTCGTACGGTTCATTCTTGGACATATATCTGGCCATGCCTAATTACTCACGTTTAATATAGACAATTTTATGCAACACACGCTGATATAGTCTATAATTTAAATAACTACACTCATACTTTGTAAGCACTATTTTAAATATGCTTTTATTGAAAATTTAAGCTATACAAATTATGTTCTAAATTTTAAGAAAGTGTATCCACCAGGCAATATGTTTCATCCCTTTTAGAAAATCTCAATATTGCGGCCTCGTCCATTTAAAATGACTTAGATTCATATTCTTAAACTTCGAAGTTTTGTCAAATGTTTGGGACTTTCAGTATTTTACTTTCATTAATTTTTCGGAGCGAAGTTTAAAACCGCCTCAATATTGAAATCGTTAATTATTTCTTTGTTGTTAGAAACTTGGAAATATTAGTTATTTAATAATAATAGGGTACCCTTACAAAATTTTATTTATAAATCGAAAACGAAACGAAGCATTCAAATGTTTGCTTCCTCAAACAACGATTTAAATATTATATTCAAGTGTAAATTTTCTTTTGATCTCAGACTTAAAATACAATCTCTCAGCTTCTACAATTTCATCATCATCATCATCAACTATTGTCATACAATTTACAACAAACACTTTTACACGCGACACAGCTAATCACGTTCTAAAATTATCTGTAGCTAATCTCTGCCTACGCGTGTATTAGGCAGAGTTTTCTATAGATCGATACACTAAAATTGGAACGTTACGGCCTTGAAATAAGGTGTTAATTACCATGAATGTTTTATACAACTAGTCGTATATTGTTGAAGACATTTTCATGGGCGCTTGAGAGTCTAGTTGTTTGTCCTATGCCGTAAGCCCATATTTATTCCCACTACAGGAGTACGTGTTTGGACCATGAAAAACCACGCTCCAACCATGACCATGTCCAAATGCCATGCTATTAGCTTGATAGATGTCAGATTTCGTCGAACTTTTTATATCGATTTCCTTACGATGTTTGCCTTGTCCTCTTAGAGCGGTAATCATGTGAATAATGGACAAAGTAAAAAATGCTATACACTACTTTAGTCTTGATCCTAAACTTTTATATTAAGAGCAAAAGCTTAATAACTAAGTCACCGATGTCCCATATGTACAAATTGGTTATTTGTTAAAATATTGGCAAATATTGAATTCCCATAATAAATTTATACATTAACAGACTCTTTTAAAGACAAACCACAGAAACACATCATGCGGCAGCGGTGACAAAACCCTATAAAGAACAACATAAACAATACCTTGAACGAAAGTTAAAAACAGTAAGTTCGCAAAGGACCCTTTGTTAAAAACGTACAAACTTTTGTATTATCCCATCCCAACCCCGTATTTGCGTTAAACTTCCCTAATTAACGAACTTTACACCACACATACCCTATGTGAACATTTTACTTTATTATTACCTCGGATCGATTTAAACAGAGTATAAAAACGTGAGAAACTTTCTAGTTATAAAAAGGATTATGGAGTTAGACGTACGGTAGAAGAGTTATAAACAATCTTTTTCATTATGGCATGTCTTTGCTTATTATATATTAGTTAAATCTAGGCTAGTCTATATTATATGGAACAGGTTAGAATATTATTCATCTTCAGAATATGTGTATGAATGATGAAAAGGAAGGCACAGGTCTTCTGAATCTATCTGAAATATATAAATATGCTAGTATAGTTTTATGTCTTAACTACAGTGACGTGTTATCGCGTTATATATATAAGAGATCAATCAGACATTTGACCACAGGTCTACCAGATAGAAGTACATACATACCATACATATAAATAAAATATCAATCTATTAAGGTCAATACATTGAAGAAACATGTCAAGGATACTGCCCTTTAGCTAAATATATAACATGTTTGATTCTGTATTAGACTAAGAAATGTCTACATGGCCCACAGACAACTGAGAAAAATTTCTCCATATTACTGACAGCGATGAATTCTGCTTCCTTGTGTACCTACAAAGTCCTACTATTATATATTTACGGCTTAAAGTCGCTTTACGCTAAAGCAAAGGTTTTTCAAAGGAAAATCAGCGCTTTGTCTAAAATATCTCAGACATTTAAAAAACCATCAAAGGGAGTTCAACCGCTAAGATATTTTAAATTTTCATAATTTTTCTCGTTTCTTTGTAAATTTGTTATTTGAGTGTGAATTATTAAATTATTGTGTGTTTTGCTTTTTTTTTCTTTAATTGAAATAGTGGGTTCAAATTTTTTATGAATTTTTATTAAATATCTACTAGATTGTAATTTCCGCCTCCTTGGTACAGTGGTTAATGCGTGAGCGTAGAACCGAGGGGTCCTGGGTTCGATTCCCGGTGGGGACGCACAAAAAAAAATGTCTCGGTCTGGCAGGACACAGAAGAAAAGAAAATCGATCAGTGAAACGGATGTACATCATCTGCCCCTTACCCCACTAGGGGACACGGGACTTCACTTTTAGATTGTAATTTCTAAGAAACTTCGAATACTTTTAAAATAGAATGAAGTGTTTTATTCTTATAACAAATTAGTGTGCGTTGAACTATAGTGAGGGTTATGCTTTCCACAGTTCCACAGTCATGTCTAGTTTTTCAGCTAATATACACAGATACATAATAATTATGTATAACAAAAAAAAAAAAGTAACCGCTTTCGAAATGTCAGAACTATATGAAATATAAATGCGAGGGTGAGGGTATATATTTTCTTGTTTGTTGCCTCTATGACATAAATAACATTCTTGTTTGTATTTTTTAGTAATCCTCTATTTAGAAACGTAGCCATATTATATACTAGCTTTTCGCTGTATTTTGAATTTGAATTATATAAATTTTCTACGAATTTATATGCGTATTAGACGCTCGTCCCGGCTCCGCCCGGATATTAATACCCTTATTTTATCGTAAGGAAACATTTAATCGGGATTAAAAGTATTTATTACCCAAGTTAGCACATAACCTGTCCGCATACCAAATTTCATCAAAATCAGTTCATTCAGTGTGATTGACGCACAAACATACAAACAGACTAACTTTCATATTTATAATCTTAGTGTGATATCTCGTTACCTATTAATTTTAGCTGAGAAACCTATTTAGGAACATATATTTCATTAAAACCTCTCTAATAACACCTTTTTATGACATATTCTCAAATTTATTATTTTATCCACTGATTATAACATCCTACTATCCTACTAATATTATAAATGCGAAAGTTTGTAAGGATGTGTGTGTGTTTGTTGCTCTTTCACGCAAAAAATACTGAACCGATTGCTACGAAATTTGGTGCGTAGACAGCTGGACAACTGGAATAACATATAGGCAACTTTTATCCCGATATTCCAACGGGATACGGACTTACACGGGTGAAACCGCGGCGCAGCTAGTATATAATAAACCTCCCCTTGAAATTTATTTTTCGAATAAAATTTAGCCTATCAATAATATTTATAATGAAGATGATAAAGATATAGTTTTTGGTTAACGTCATTTGTGTTTGCATCTTTTGAAACGAACTTCCGGAAGCATTCGGATAGAAAGTGATCAAAGAAAGTATTATTTTTATTTTCATTTAAGTAAACATTGAAAATGTATTTTATAAAAAGCTTTTATAACATTATTAATAAATAAATAAATAAATAAACATCACGAAAGATCTATACGAAGCAGTTCTTAGAAATAGCTACCGTTTTATGATTCTTGGGTTGGAAAAATGGTTCCGACTTATGAAGGTCTTACTGTAGTTTAACTAACCACCCGCCGCGGCTATGCTCGGGTGATAAAAAATGTTATATCAACTAGGTTATGCATTGCAACATTAAAATTTTACACTATTTATAACTCAATAACGGCTAAACCGATCATGTTGAAATTTGCTACAGTGATAGTTTGAGATACTAGAAAGGACATAGGACAGTTTTTATCCCGGAAATCTAACGGGAACTGGAACTTTGCCGATCTATCTTTCCTGCAACTACGCGGGCAAAGCCGCGGGCGAAATGCTAGTTTCTTAATAAGCTTTCAAAACCTTCAAAAAAAGTTTAAATGTCGACTTCGTTTTTTTGTGATCCGTTGAAATTTGATATCGTATCATCATCATCAGCCCATATATGTTCCCACTGCTAGGACACAGGCTTCCTATGAGGGTTCAGGCCATAATCCACCACGCTGGCCAAGTGCGGGTCGGCAGATGCCACATGTCGTTGAACTTTTTTCAAAAATTATTTACATAACAAAGTTAAATTGTTTTAAGTAATAAAAACCCGTCTATCGTTGTATAGTAAAGTAACAACTGTCGAAAGCCCTTTCTGGTTTTTTTTTATTGCCACAACCCAATAATTATAACTAATTATTTAAAATTAGGTACTAATGTGCCTGAACTAAAGTAAGGTTATTTTCTTGTGTGTGATTTAATGCGAGTTTTAACGGATTTTAAACGCGATTTATTCGTTAATTATTAACCCGACGTTTCGAATACTTACAGCGAGCGTGGTCACGGGGAGACATAGAAACATAGACATAGAAAAAAGTCTTTAATTTCTAAATTAAGGTTATGAGGGTATCAGTAAAAAAAATATTTAAGGTCAACAGATTTGATATATACACGCTGATACAGAAACTTCACAACACTCGTCCTTTCTAATGGCCTCTAAAAGGAAAACATGGGATTTGTTTCAAAAAGGATGCGACATGAAAATCTGCGAGGGACTTAGCAATATAAGAGCCACTCAGTAGCTTAAGTCGTTTGTAGGGTTCCACATGCAAACAAACGGAACCCTATTTGAGCGGTTTTGCTGTCCGTCTGTCTGTCTATCAGTCTGACTCTCCATCTGTCTACAATGTGTATCCTATCAATAAACATGATAATTGAAGATATGAAATTTTCATAGATATTTCAGTTGCCGTTGAAACAATAAATAGTAAAAAAATCGAGGTTAAGCAACCGTTTGCACAATCATGAATTGGATGGGTGATTTTCCAGTTGCTCTTTAGCTTATTCGTACGGAACGCTCAGTGTCACGCTCCGACTCGCACTTGACCGATTTTATATGTTTGTTTACTTTCGGGCTTAAGATCTCCTAAGCCCTTTGACGGATTACCGGCTATTTTAAGATGAACAAAGTGGGAAATCTCTTATTTCAATGGGTATCAGATGGTAAAAGGTTTCGATTTTTAATTTTAACGCTTTGGGAAATTCTGAAGGTAAATGTTATAAGGAAATTACTAAATTTGCTTTGGGTGAAGCTATTTTGTGTTTAGAATGAACATTATTATAGATGTTTATAAAATACTAGCTGTAAACCGCGGCGTTACTCACGTACCCTTGTAAGTAGCCTAGTGCTAAAAACTAGTGTGCTAATTCCGACTATAATCTATCTCTGTACAAAATTTATAATAAGCTGTTTAGGAGTGAAAGAGTAACAAACAGTCCATCCATCCATGTAAACTATCAAACTGTCGCGTTTATAATATTAGTAGTATTATTATGACATTTCACACAATACACACAAAAACTGCTTATTTACAATATGTTTAAACAATCTATTATCTTATCTATTAATAAGAAAACATCGATTTAGAAATGTTATCTATATAAAATGTTATTTTGTTACAGAATAATCATGGCGGACGGAATTCTCCTTATATTGACATCCATATCAATATTAAATGCCGGTGAGTTACTTTCAGTGTCTCAAGATAAATATTCTAGTTTATATAGTTAAGTATTTTATGAGGTTTTTGTTCGTTCAATGGAGTCATTATTGATGGATCCTCGAATGGAAATAGGCATTGCAAAGGTTAAAGTTATAGATAAATTGAATAATCAAATTCGATTCGGAATCCGTGATAAATTGTGGATGAAATTGAAAGTTGATTGGGTTGTTTTTAGATATATATTTTATCTTAATACATAAAAATCCAGTGTCATGATGTATGTTCATAATGAACTCTTCACCAACTCAACCGATTTTGATGAAATTCGGCAATTTATGTGTAATTTTCATTTTTAGTTTTATAGCATTGAAATGCTTTATAAATGAGAAATTTCAAAAGAATAGAAGAAATTTGATTACTGTGGCAGGATCACGGGTGGCCGAGAGGCTAGGCGTTGCTACGGTTAGGCAAAAAACGCAGGTTCGAATCCTGCCTCGTGATCAAATTTTTTCTATTCTTTCAAAATTTCTCAATTTATGTGTAATTTGGTCCAACTCAAGATATAGGATAGTTTTTATTTCGACGAATTATCCCAATAATTTGTAACCTTGCTATGCCAGTAGCTCTATATTAAAGATTGAATCATGAAGTTTTTTCAACCGACGTTCAACAAACGGGCCCTCAATTCGACTGTGTTTTGGCTTTGTTATTGGATAACTCAGTAATTAATTTCTTGGTCTGAAAAGTTAGTTTGTAGAAGAGTAACAATTTAATCGATACTTTCCCGATAAGGCTTCCTTGTTTCTAAGACTTCTTAATCAACCAATAACTTTCCGTCTTCCATATGAAATAAATAACAACATCAAATCCTATCCTACTAATATTATAAATATGAAAGTTCGTAAGGATGTGTGTGTTTGTTGCTCTCTTACGCAAAAACTACTGAAATGATTGCAATGAAATTTGGTACGTAGATAGCTGAACAACTGGAATAACATATAGACAACTTTTTATCCCGATATTCCTACGGGATACGGAATTACGTAGGTGAAATCGCGGGGCGCAGCTAGTATCTTATAAAGCCTTCTTGATACAGTGGTTAATGAATTCGATCTTACAGCTGGTGGGATCAAAGTAGTAAATGTAATTGCTAGGCGTCGTCACTTATTTATCAATTTACAACTAATTTATATCCAATACAGAAAAATCTATTTTAAAATATGTTAGACTAGTTTTTGCCCGCGGCTTCGCACGCGTTTAATTCGGAGTAGTTTAATAGATGGCATTATACTTACAAACCTTGCTCTTGAATCACTCTATCTAAAAAACCATATCAAAATCCGTTGCGCAGTTTTAAATATACATAGAGACATAGGGACACAGAAAGTGTTAAGTTATATTACGTATTTGATCTCTTAATGAAATCCAAAAGCGTCCAGGCAGTGTCGTTGTCAAAACTCAATAATATTCAATAATATAGAATGATGAAAAATGGAAATAAATAGTGACTCGAGCTGCTGAACAAGGTCACGTGTGTAGTTCGGGCTCGTTCCTCCCGCGTCTCACCCCTTGCCCCCGCATGATTCACCTGTCAAACGTCATTGTTGAACGACTGTAATAATTATAAGTGTGTAATTTCTTCAACATTGCATGTGTAAATCAAAATACAACTCGTATATATGGATAAAACTCAACCAGAGCAAAGTCAGAGAAAACCGCTTCATTCAAAATATAAACATGAATATTAAAACAGTTTGCACAACCGCGGCGCCGTGACGTCACTGCACTGAAAGTTGTAATTACGCAACCAAATTAATTTGGGATTAAGTTTGAGCGCCAATTTGCGCCGGATTTGTGTTTTGTTTTCAATATTTCGTGTATGCGTTGTGAGCGTGAGTTTATTTCAACTGGTATATCGCGAGTAATCACTGGACCACTATGAGTAGCATTAAGGCTTCCTTCAGGCTTCCGGCTAAAGAAAGTCAGGGCATGTCGCAAAACTGAAAAATTCGTAGACCGGATCGTTGATTGGAGGAGCTGAGGGCTTGTATCCTTATCCTCTTCCATACCAGTCCATTCCTTTATTCCTGTCGGCAATCCTTTCTATTCCTTACCCCTTAAAAGCGGTTTTTTGCAGACCTACAAAATTTCATGGGTGGTGGTGATCGCTTGCTCAGGCGAACCACCAGCTCAGTCCGTTCTGTCATAAAAAAACTGTCCGCCAGTCCACCTGCTTACTGCGGTAAATTATGGCCTATACCAGACAAGTCCCCTATGAGTGTGGAAAATTTCTAAATCTAATTCCTATTATCCCTTTGTATTAGGAAATTTTATTATGAGCTGATCACATGATCATGTACAATGCGTTTTAAATAAGAACTTTCGCCATATTGTGACGCGTAAGGAGGTACGATACAGCTAAAAACTCTTTGGAATTGCAACATATATTTTATTCAACATTTCCCTTACTTTATTCAATTTATTAAACTTCCTACTAAAGCCAGTAGAAATAATTTCAATTTGCTAACATTTCATAAAAAATTCCATGTTTTTCACTAAAGTGCGATTTCTTAGGAAATAATAAAAATGAATCTTGAAAAATGAAATCATGGTCCACTTTATAGAGCTTTTCTTCGTGGAAAATTATTTCTGAATTGATTTTGATGTTGCTAACAAAACAAGTAAAATAGAGATTTGTATTTCCGAACGAAGTTTTCTAGGGTTTATCGGCGATTTTGTTCAATTTAATAATGTTCATAACCTAGAAATTTTATGGGAGATTCACAATAAACAGACACAAATTTGGCACAATATTGTATAGGTACTATAGTTTTTTTAGTATTATGTTATCTGTGGTTTTTGATAGGATTCTAGTCTTTAATTGAAGTAATATGAAAGTAATATAAAAGTACTAAGTATATGGTTTTCTGAAAAAAGGTCTTTAAATTTACGTCTTTATATTTAGTCTTTACTTTTATTTACTGTACGATGTGTGACCGCAATAACAAGAAGTAATATAAAAGCGATGTTAAGCAACCCTTGGCACGGTCACAAATTGGATGGGTGACCAAATTTTTTTCGTTACGCTTATGTGAACACGAAGCGGGAATACCGATTGAAAATAGGAAAATACAGTTAACATAGACGTATAACACAAGGATACTTCACAGAGAAACAATAATATTATAATATTGTTTGTATACTATAATTATTATCTTTATAGAAGCGCTAAAAATATTTCAGCTTTGTTTAACGAAACTCGGAGAAGCATCGGGCTGTATAAATTTTAATGAGTCCTCCGTTTTTCAGGGTTCCGTCGACCATTATAAAAATCCTTTTGCAATATTTTGAACGTCGCTTGAGTTTTTATACTACTCTTATTTCATATACGTGGACCTGGTAGCGAAGGTTATTCATCAATAATAAGTATTCAGTGGACCTGCATTTTCTGAAGCAGAACTATGCGTACGCGGTGTTTTATGTTCTATTGGGAATAGATTTCTTATGAGCGTTACAATTGACTTTGAGCATAACTGTCACGAGATAAGGTGCTTATTTCAATGGATTTTACACAACGCTATTCGGACCAGTTTCGATGACTATGATAAGGATTTATGAATATCTATAGTTGGTTTGTATTATTAACACTAAACATTATTTTCTGTATTTTTACTGCTTTTTAATTTGTTTTGTTTATGTGTATTTTAAAGTAATGCTTTTTTTTATTTCTTATATTGTTACTCTTTTAAAATCAAAAATGAGCGAACCATTTATTCAATAAGATTTATTTTCAGGATATTGTCTAGTTATTTAATTGATTTTAACCACGGAACCCACAACGCAATTATATCCTTCAATCTTGCCTATCTTTTTAATTTTATTCCAACTCTATCTCGACTCAGTTATTCCAAAAGAAATATGTTTATATTTGTGTTGTAACAACTCTTATTTGATTGTTTCTTTAAATTTTGTTTCGCTTATATGGTGTTTTTTACTCGAGGAGTAGAAGTTGAAAGTTTATATGTGGTAGT